>NW_021833848.1:5000-35000 GCF_006345805.1 Octopus sinensis
CACACACACACACACACATACATACACACACTCACACACTCAGTACCACACATACACACACATGCCAGTCTTTAAGTATGTCAGAGTGACATGTGTCAACATTGAGATTGATAAAGAAA
This sequence comes from Octopus sinensis, assembly GCF_006345805.1. Taxonomy (NCBI): domain Eukaryota; kingdom Metazoa; phylum Mollusca; class Cephalopoda; order Octopoda; family Octopodidae; genus Octopus; species Octopus sinensis. The sequence goes on from NW_021833848.1 coordinate 5,120, forward strand.
AAATGCACTCCCAGACACGCATATACATAACATATATACACACACACACAATATATATATATATATATGCATGTATAAACATTGCGGTACTTTAAACCAAACTCTTTCTCTCTCTCTCTCACACACACACACATACACTGCAGTACTTTAAGACAAACTCATACACACACACACACAACACACACACAGATGCACGCATGCACCAAGAATACATAAAAAACCCACATGAATGCGAACAAACGCAGACGCACTAATGTGCATGTATACATAGACACTAACATACAAAAATATATATACAGGCACACATATACACACAAGCAATGAGAACACAGAATTATATAAGGATTCTGTGACAATGAAACAGGGAGTGGCGGAAGGAGGGGAATGGTTAAGCAAAAGACAGGAATGGTAGGAGTAAGAAATGAGAAGATGATTGGGGGTGGGGAGTAAGGGTGGGGGGAGCTAGAAGTGTTATAAGCATCAACGTAGAGAAGAAAGACAGGTAGTGGCGGCGGCGGCGGTGGTGGTGGTGATGGTGGCGATGGTTGGTTGTGGTGGTGGTGGTGGTGGTTGTGGTGGTGGTGGTGGCGATGGTGGTTGCGGTGGTGGTGGTGGTGGTAGTGGTGGCGGTTGTGGTGATGGTGGTGGCAATGGTGGTTGTGGTGGTGATGGGTAAATCTGGGATCAGAATAAAAATAAGGATTCACTCAATGAAGAAAAAGCAAAGAAATGGGGCGGGGTGTAAGGAGAACGGCAGGGTGTGGCGCAGGGGGGAGGAGCGGGTGGGGTTGGTATGTTTAAGTGGGAGAAAGGGAACAGGGAAGTTCGGTCTTTGTCTTTGGGATATTTTTAGGACAATAAACAATCTCTGTTGCAAGTCTTGATGGGTAGTAGTAGTAGAAGCAGCAGCAGAAGTAGTAGTAGTGGTAGTGGTGGTGGTGGTGATGGTGATGGTTATAAGGGGGGGGTGATGTTCGGTTGGGTGGATGGATGGGTGGGGGCGTGATGAGAAGAAAGATGATTGTGAGTTGCTATAGCAATTATGCAGCAACATCAAGAACAAGAACAAGATGGAGGTTGACAATATCATCATGTATATGATGATGATGATGATGATGATGAAGGTGATGATGATGACAATGAAGATGATGATGGTGATGATGATGATGATGATGATGAAGGTGATGATGATGACAATGAAGATGGTGATGATGATGATGATGATGATGAAGATGATTATGATGATGATGATGAAGATGATGATGATGATTATGATGATGATGATGATGATGGTGATGATGACGAAGATGACGATGATGATTATGATGATGACGATGATGATGATGATGAAGATGATGATGATGGTGATAATGATGGTAGTGATGATGACATGATGGTGATGATGATGGGGATGATGATCACAATCATCATCATCATCATCATCATCATTGCCGTCATCACCACCACCACCACCACTACTACTACCAGTAACAGCAGCTATAGGAGTGACAACAGCAGCAATAACAACTAGAATAAGGATAAGAATGTTGAATATCTGATGAGTGCATGAATGAATCTATGAAAAGAATGGTGTTTGCTTTCAAGAAATGGAAGGAAAACACCACAGCAATCAGATACCGTTATGCCATCATTCTGGGAATACCTGCAAAATATACGGCCTGTCTGTCTACTTCTTTATCTGTCTGTCTATCTATTTGTCTGTCAGCCTCTCTGCCTCACCATCCATATATATATATATGTGTGTGCATTAACAGACACACACACATACACATCTATATATATTTAAACACACAAATTTACATGCATGGATACATATATATGTACATAATATATTATTTCTGTGTTCCATATTACACACACAAAAAAAGATACATATATGTAATATAAATAATATATAATAATATATACATGATATATATGTGTGTGTGTGTATATATATATAAAGATAGATATAGATGTATATATTTTTACACATACACTCATACACAAAGATACATGTATGTATGTAATATAAATACGATATATATAATATACATATGATATATGTGCATGTATGTATGTGTGTATGTATATTATATATATATATATATATATATATAATTATACACACAGACACTCATATACAGACATAATGACATACCACCATCAGAATAATTTTAAAACATAGTAATTTATATAAACACCAAGAAACTCATATATTCTTTATCACTTTTTGCTGTTTTTTAAAAAATAATCACCATTATCAAATTTACCCAAATCAGACTTAACATGAACAGTCTTCTACATTTATCAATGTCTGGTATTTACTGTGTCTCCGCCAACTCTCATAATATTACATGCTTAAAAACACTCCAAGTTTTAAAAAAATTATTCCTAAATATATATTATACACAGACACAGATTTAGCAAAAAAATATATAGCACTTAATCTTTCATAGCATTCTCCAGCCCAACGGAAGCAAGTCACCGAAATCTTTTGATATTAAACAAAAATTTTCACTACTGTAAATTATGAATTTTCTTCTGGTTGTATGTTTAAGTTAATATCACCATTTCAAATTACCTTTACAAAGTTTATTCAGTGTTTTGAATCTGATGATTGCAACAAATTCCATTCTGTAACATGAAACTCCTAACTATAAACATACCAATGACAAACACTCTTATTACTAAACTCTTTTACTGGTTTCAGTTATTTGACTGCAGACACACTGGAGCACCGCCCTTAGTCAAAGAAATCGGCCTCAGGACTTATTCTTCGTAAGGTCTTTGTAGGTCTCTATTGCCAAACTGCTAAGTTGCGGGGACGTGTTTACGGCCCAATAACTTAGCGGATCGGCAGAAGAAACCGATAGAATAAGCACCAGGCTTACAAAGAATAAGTCCAAGGGTTGGTTTCTACAACTGAAATGCGGTGCTCCAGCATGGCCACAGTGAAATGACTGAAACAAGCAAAAGAATATAAGAATACACACACACACAGGTCTATACTTAATGTTGATGTATTCATGTTGTCTTAAGAACTCATAAAGAAATCTCCTTAAATACAAGATTATAACTATTATGATTGCTTTATAGGATAATAATTGCGATGGCAATACTAACGACAGTATGAACAATGATGGTAGTGATGATGATGATGATGATGATGATGATGATGATGATGATGATGATGAAATTGATGGTGATGACGATGATGATAGTGATGATGATGATGATGATGAAGATAGTGGTAATGAGGACAATGAGGAACATGATGATGGTGACGATGATGATGATGATGAAAATGATGGTAATGACGATGATGACGATGATGATAGGATGATGATGATGATGATGGTGACCTTTTCCTTCTGATCTGGTTAACTCATCGTGCCATGAATAAAACAGCCAATTAGTAGGTTATGGTTAACCAAGCACAACCTGAACACACACACACACACACACACACACCACACACACACACACACAATACAGACTACCTCGTCTTCTCTCTCAATTTGTATCCGTCCTTCTGCGTGCATCTCTTTTTATCTCTCTACCGACCTATCTACCAAAACAGATGTTAGTCCAAGAGGCAGAGGTGCTGGGCATGGACAGATTGCCGTGAAGCACAGTATAGGACCAACCAAGGACTAAACATGCCCCCTACCTTAAAAAGCACTTCGTTCAAAGGACATGATTACCAGACATCGGGATAACAGCTACCTGGTGGTAATGATAATAATTATCTGCCCTTCCACCCCCTTTTTACACACGCACACACACACTGCCTACACCTATATAGGATGTTTCCAGACAAGAAAGCAGGTCACCTTGGAAATATGTGGTATCCGGTTCAATCCCACTCAGTGGCTCTTTGGGAAGGCATCTTCTACTACAGCCCTGGGCCGACCAATGCATTGTGAGTAAATTTGGTAGACAGAAACTGTGTGGAAGTCCATCACACACATACATGTCTGGGCTGTGTGTTGATGTTCTTGAGCAAGACACTTTATTTCACGTTGCTCCACTTCACTCAGCTGTAGTAATGAGCTGCAATGTCACTGGCCTTTGCCTTTCCCTTGGATAACATCGGTGGCGTAGGGAGAGGAGGCTGGTATGCATGAGTGACTGCTGGTCTTCCATAAACAACCTTGACCGGACTTATGCCCCAGAGAAGGAACTTTCTAGGTGCAATCCCATGGTTACTCATGACTGAAGGGGATCTATATATAGAGATTTCTTATAGTTTCTTTTTTTTTTTTTTGCTTAACAACTAAAACATCAAACTCGGGTGGGAAAAATAAGTAACCAGGGTTGATTCCTTCGACTGAAACCATTCATGGTGGTGCTCCAGCATGGGTGGAGCTCCATCATGGGTGGTGCTTAAGCATGGGTGGTGCTCCAGCACGGGTGGTGCTCTAGCATGGGTGGTGCTCCAGCATGGGCACAGTGCAATGACTTGAAACAAGAAAAGGATGAATAAACGAAACGGAACATGCAAGCAAGAGAGATGTGGCCCTTAGACATGTTTAGGAAAAGCAGCATCCGATTCAGAATGAAAACGCGCTTGGATTTTGATGATCCAAACAATCTATGCTAGCTTGAAAAAGCTGACATAGAAATACGAACAATGGCGATGATAATGATACACCCAATCCTAGCTAACATAGTGGGAAAATAAATATAGAGATAATATTGATTTTCAACAATAATTACATGGCTGCACATATATTGTGGGTGGGTAGAGTTGATGAAATCAACTCCCAACGGCAATTAGTGCTTTTATTGTATCAACTATAGAAAAGAATGGAAAGCACAATTTTAAGCAACTGAAAAATCACTAGGGATTTTCTTCACTGCTTTCAGACATAAATAATTAAAAATATTGATTGCACATACATATATATATATATATATATATATACATATATACATACATACATACATACATATATATATATATATATATATATATATATATATATATATTCATACGTATGCACAAGTACAGGCATGGTCTTCTAAGATAAGGAGTCTGCTTCCAAACCACATGGCTTTGGTTCACTCACACTATGTAAGCACCTTGGGCAAGTGTCTTAACCCTTTTGATACCAACCTGGCTGAAACCGCCTCTGGCTCTATCGCACAAATGTCTTGTTTTTGAATTGAAATCTTCCACCAAACCTTAGTCACAATTTATGTTCCTAACATCAGCTTAATGATAACTAAGTTATTTTACTAAATTCTTTGTTATGTTTAAAATTAATTCAAAGAAACACAGAGCATTTAAAAATAAATATGGTAATGAAAGGGGTAAACTATAGCCCTGAGCCAACAAAAAAGCCTTGTAAGCGGATTTGGAGACAAACTGAAAGAAAACAGCCAACCACACACACACACACACACGATAGCCATCTCACATTCAGCCTTTTTGTTTTGATTTATTTCAATCCCTGCTTGTGTATTGATGTAGCTTTTCAGTGGCACAACCATTACCGTAGGACATTATAAAGAAATTACAGAACAAATCAAAGAACGAAATGAATAATGTGCCGTCTGTATGTCTTTGGGTTTTAAGAGACAAAAGCTTGAGCAACACTTTTGCCATTCTCTTAGGTCACCATAAAAGCACCCACTACACTCTCAGAGTGGTTGGCGTTAGGAACGGCATCCAGCTGTAGAAACTCTGCCAGATCAGATTGGAGTAAGGTGCAGCCAGCCATCTGGTGCGTTAGACCTCAGTGAAATCGTCCAACCCATGCTAGCATGGAAATCGGACGTTAAACGGTGATGATGATGATGATGATGATGATATACATATACACACATACTCAAACACACCAACAGTGCTTTAGGATGGCCTCAATGTGATGGTTAAAAAAAGCAAGCAAAAGGAAGAGTGCGTGTTTGTGTGTGTGAGCTTAAGGACTAGAAACTTCAAACTGAGTGAGCAATTCACACAGACACAGTTACCTATGAATAAATAATATTAGTTGACTCTATCTAACAAGTGTTGAGTACTTTCATAACGCTTGATTGCAATCGACACCTGTTGGCTGATCATAAATCAATCTATCTCATTAACCACCCTGCTTCTTCTTCCTCTTCTTGCCCTACTAATAAAGCCATAACCATAAAAGGAATTACTTAATGACAAGTAAGTACAGATATCAACACTATCATCTTTATTTAATGGCTTTTTTTCTTCTTTTTTTTTCTTCTCTTGGATTGAACAGGAGTTGGTCACTTGACACAGCAGTTTTTCTGTGGTACTACAACCTGCTTTGATGAAATCTGTTGCTGTATTTGGTTCACAGGGCAAACTAAGGGCATTTTATTCATTTTCATTTCCACCTAGTTTCAGCTCATAAGCTGTGGCCATGATGGGGCACCGATGTCAGAAAGAGTAAAGATATGGTTACACGATGAAGATTAATAACTCTGCGTCTCTTTCTTGTTGTTATTGTCATTTCATGATATAGGAGCACTCCATCGGTTACGACGATGAGGGTCCCAGCTGATACGATCAACGGAACAGCTTGCTCGTGGAATTAACGTGCAAGTGACTGAGCAATCCGCAGACACGTGTACTCCTAACATAGTGCCCAGGGAGATTCAGTGTGACACAGAGTGTGACAAGGCTGGCCCTTTGAAATACAGGTACTACTTAATTTTGCCAGTTGAGTGGACTGGAGCAACGTGAAATAAAGTGTCTTGCTCAAGGACAACATGTCACCAGGAATTGAACTCACGACCTTACAATCGCGAGCCGAATGCCCTAACCACTAAGCCACACACCTTCACTATATCATTTCATGATATAGGTACCCACTAAATGGGTATTATATACATAGGGTTGATACACCTTGGAGCCTGTGCTTTGTTAGGTTGTATTGAATTGGTTTCTTTAACTGAATGCCTTTCCGATGACCGACCACTCCATTGAGTGTGATGCATGGATGTTGTTATACCACAGACACAAGAGATGTTGTCCCATGATGGTAAAGAAAAGAAACTCCTCTACCCTGGATTAATTCTTATGAGGGGGGGATATTAATTAATAATACCCCTTCCTTGGAGACGGTGTGAGAGGAAAAATTAAATCATAGTTAGTTTCGGTGTGATAGAAATAGAGAGTGAGGTGGAGGAAAGAAAATAGATGTAAGATATGTATGGGTATTGAATTCGTAAATCCGTTTTATAGGCATAGTGGTATATACGTGTAATATTCCAATATCCTTTGAGTAAAATCCCAAAGTCCAACAGAGTTTAATATGAGTCCATCCAGATGTAGAGTTTATAAGCAATGTAAGATTCTCTTAAAGTTGGTCATTCCCTTTGAGTCTCAATGACACCTTTATCTCTTATAACCTCAACTATATATATATATATATATATATATATATATATATATGAAAAAATAAGTCAAAATAGAAAATGCTAAAGTAATTTTATAAAGAACATTTCAGTACCGGTTTCAGTCATTTTGAGACCTTTTCAACTGTAACGATTAAATAATTAAATTTAGAAAAATTAAAAGAAATGTTTTTTTAAAGGAATATTTGTATAGTGTTCAAATATAAGTGGCATTTTCTTTGTGTCTACCTTGCATTGTCTCTCTTGTTCACACTTGTGAACATATATAAATAGAAGCATTATTATTCCCAAATATCTCGAGAGGCATTCATTAACAATACTCTAAGGTAAAAACTATTTGCCAACATAATGTTGCAGTCCCAGCTGAGATGAATGTTACTGTTATTTAACCCCAGGAAACATTGTCTCCAGCTGGCTATACGGGCACACTATCAGTGTCCTTATATTTTCGAACAGGGGAGTTTAACATCCCCACCCAGCACAAAGCAATAATCCAGACACGGAAATCAGCAGCAGTGGCTAAGATTGCAATTTATTCACATGTAACTATATATACACACGTATGTGTATAAATAAACGAAGGCATATTATACATGTATAGACATTAACTTGTATTCATTTAACCATAAGGAACAAGAACAAGCCTCCAATCCAAATTCTATTGGGTCAGGGTTAAGGTTAACCATATCTATGTATACAAAATGATAGAACTAGTTATTCAGTTAGTTAATTAGTTCACAGTTTGGTGCTGGTGTTCGGCTGAAGAATTGCAAAGCACTTTTACAGAAATCAGTGAAATTTTATGCTCTTTCCTGGCACCAGAATAACAGCCTTAAGGAGAGGAAGTGATTTATGTTTTGACTAAATCACCATCCTCCACAGCATTAATATTATTATTATTATTATTATTATTATTACTATTATTATTATTGTTGTTGCTGTTTCCACATGAATGTGTGGGACAAGTAGGTGAGCAAGTCTATCAAATTTGATCCAATTATCCAACATGTAATAGATTTATAATCACTGTCTTTTACCTTCTATATATCTATCCATCTGTCTGCCTATCATTCTATCTATCTATCATTCTATCTATCTATCTATCTATCTATCTATCTATCTATCTATCTATCTATCTATCTATCTATCTATCTGTCTATCTATCTATCTCGCTGTCCACTGACTTCCCAGTCTATCTTTGTCTTTATCTACCTCTCTCTCTCTGTTTCTCTCTCACCCTACAAAGACATATGCAAACACACACACACAAATCATATATATATCTATCTATCTATATATATATATATATAGTGTAATAAATAAAATATATGCATACATACAAACATATATGTACGTACCGACATCTACATGTATATATACATGCATATATAAATATATATATATACATGTATATAGGCACACGCAAACATGTTCAAATACCTCATAGCTCTGTACACAATTCAAAGGAGAGATGGGTTATCTCAACAAACAGGATAATTTACAAAGAATAACTTGTATTACAGAACACGGTGGGTGTTGGGTGGTCGAAGTGGGAGGCTGTTGGGTTGTTAGTCACATTGATGTGGCTATGGCTGCCTATCTCTGCTCTCTATATATCAGTTACACACACATACACAAATGCATATAGACAAGCATATCCGTATATATATGCACACACAGGCACATATATATAAACATACATATATATACATAGATGCATATATATATATATATATATATATATATATATATATATATACGTACATATATGTACATATATATACACACCTATATATACATATACATACATATATATATATATATACATATTTATATATATGTACATACATATGTACATACATACATACATATATATATATACATATTTATATATATGTACATATGTATACATACGTATGCAAATACACGTACACACACACATTTTTATACACATATATACTGCTTATAATGTAATCCATCATCAAAATATCTTAGTCATTAATCTATATGAATGTGTGCTTAAATATACAAATGGACCATATATATATATATAATATATACATATTTATATATATGTACATACATATGTACATACATATGTACATACATACATACATACATATATATACATAGATGCATATATATATATATACGTACATATATACGCATGTATATGTTTACATGTATAAATCTGCACTTACAATCACACACATATATACATACGTACATACGGACACGCGAGGTTCATTTGTATGTACGCACATGCTCATACTCCCCGCGTACACACCCATATCTAACGCGCGCACCTATGTGTAAATACAGACAATATATACAGTCAAATGTACTTGTATATGTACACTCACACACACAAACACAAATATACGCTGTATATGTTGATATTTTAAACATTGTCCATAGCATCAGCAGAACACGATATCTAGGCATGGACATGTGTGTGTGTATACGAACGCAAGGAGTAAAGTGTTTTGATTGTCCGCTTGTTTTGCTATTATATACACTGTATACACACTGCTCTATATACACTGATCTGCCATCAGGCTGTGTGTGACATTTGCTCTGGATTTCTTTGCATTATGGTTCGCTGATCTTTATTTTAATATCTGAGTTCCAACAATTTGCTGCAGTTCAGAGCATGTTGTTACATACACGTGTATGAGTGTGTGTGTGTATTTACACACATATTCATATATGTATATACTTGTATATATATAAGGAGAGAGAGAGAGAGAGAGGGGAGAGAGAGAGAGAGAGAGAGAGAGAGAGAGAGAGATAATATATATTTTTCTACTCTAGGCATAAGGCCCGAAATCTTTGGGGAAGTGGGACTAGTCAATTAGAAAGACCTCAGTACGTAACTGGTGCTTAGTTTATCGACCCCGAAAAGATGAACCTCGGGGGAATTTGAACTCAGAACATAAAGACAGACGAAATACCTATTTCTTTACTACCCACAAGGGGCTAAACACAGAGGGGACAAACAAGGACAGGACAGACAAACGGATTAAGTCGATTATATCGGCCCCGGTGCATAACTGGTAGTTATTTAATCGACCCCGAAAATACCTTAAGCTAAACCTGAAAGCAATGAAGTCATAAAAGAATCATCCATAACTTGCAGTAAGCAACATTTATTAAACGTTATTACTGTTATTTCTTTATTTTCTGCAAACAAAATGCACAAAAAAGCTACACGTTTGCATGATGTTATGTATGCAATAATAATAAAGGACGTTACCTTATACATTTTTACAAACCAAGGACGTTATATAGCCTTCCTTGACTCAAGTTACAGAAGTGGTGCGTATTATACACAAGGTTTAGGTTTTTCAGAGGTACAGCCCCTTAAAAATCCCCTGCGTTATACTCAAGGGCGGACTATACTCGAGGATTTACGGTATACGTAAATATCGAACGATGAAAATTAGTGCTCAATATATACAAATATGTTATCTTGCTTAGAAACTGGTGTGAGTTTGGCAGCTAAAACGGCATCCAGCTATAGAAACTCTGCTTCTACAAATTCCCTGGGACTAGTGCAAGCAAAGAAAAGTGGACGTTATATGATGATGATGTCTCTAAGACATTTGTATGTGTAGCAGCAGCAACAGCAGCCGTCCAAGAATTTGGACCTAGAGATCTCCATTTCCAGAGACTTCGAGGGTCACCGCCCAGTGGTGTCGGGCGTCAACGAAGAGCCGACCAAAGTATTTTTTTCCCAAGGTCTGGGGTCTCCCGCCCCTAAGCCCTAGACCATCACCTAATCACCCTTACCCGTCTTGTCCCTTAACAACAACAACAACAACAACAACAACAACAACAACAACAGCAGCAGCAGCAGCAGCAGCAGCAGCAAGAACATCAGTTCTATGCCAGACATGCTAGTAATATCCCAACACTTTAAAATTTTGTACTGAGTCAGCAACTGAACAGAAATGAAGTATTTTAAGGTCCTGAAGTATCTGAACAACATGGGCCACATTTGAGCTTTAAACGTAGACAGTAGCTGGTTAGGCTCTGAAGAGTTCCAGATTGGACTGCATTTCACATTTGGATTATTTTTTTTGTTTTTCTTTTGCTATTGAGAAAAAAATCCTTGTCTCTGGGATGCAGTTTTGATAATAAGGTCACTGGGAAATTGTTCACTGAGGAGGGCAAATAATACTGAAATAACTGGGGATGTTGTAGTGTTTGTCATAGGAAGGGGAGGGCTGAGGAACTAGGATTCCTCACCCATATTATTGGGGTTCTGTAAGGAAAAAAACACAGAATGGAAGGGATTTCAAAGGATTGCCATTTGGGGAGAGAAGGTCAAGAACAAATTTGGCTTCTAAGCGGTGTCCATCTGGAAAGGACAGGACAAAGGGATTTCCATAGGGTGGCCATCTGGAGAGGAAAAGAATAAGGATGGTCATCTTGACATGAAGAACAAGTGTACCTGCTGTCATCTCTGATTAAGAACTATAAATAGAAGGCTTTGCTAACATGACCATCTCAGTTTTGTGCACCTAATTCTAAGCTAATTTGTGTTTTTTGTTTAACATGTGATTTTTGAGAGATTTGACTGTTATTTCTAGTAGAAGGGTAACTGCACGAAGGTTTTCATGATGGCCGATTTGTGTGTCTTTTTGTGAATGGTCGAGTATATATGTGAACGTAGCTGCGTGTACAATCAACTGTGTGTATGCGTATGTATGTATGTATACAGGCACCTACGTAGTTGCCTATATGGGACTAAGAATGTGTGTGTATGTGTGTGTGACCTTATTCTCTTGCGTGGAATACCTTGAGTTTGCTTTTGGCCGGTGACTGAAACACCAGCAGCTCCCTCTACCTTATATGCGTCTGTCTGTGTGTCCTGTTCTGCGTACGGATATGTGTGTATATGTGTGTGTATATATATATGTGTGTGTGTGTGTGTGTGTGAATGTATGTATTTGTGAATGTGTGTGTGTGTGAGTTCAGTGAGCTAAGTTTACCAGTATGTGTGTACCTGTAGTATCTACCTATTTACCCATCTATCTACATACCAGCCTATCTAAATAGACGTCTATTATAAGTCTGTATACACACACACACACACATATACACACACGACTTGACCTATGAGGAGAGTATGTGTCAAAACATTTTGGTTCGTCTGTGTGTGTGTGTGAGTATGTGTGTGTCTGTTGTGTGTACGCATGTTGTGTGTATGTATGAGTGTTGTGTGTTTGTGTGTCTGAGTGAGCATGTGTTATATGTGTGTGTGTCTATGAGTGTGTGTGTCTGTGAGTGAGTGTGAGAAAGAGACGAGAGAGAGAGAGAGAGACAGACAGAGAGAGAAATTGTCTACATATGTGTCAATCAGTGTGTACATGGGCACCTCTATGACAGTGTGTATGTGCGTGTGTGTGTACTGTGTGTGTATGTGTATACTTATTAAAATGGTGTTACACCTTGTGGCCGGTGGAAGGAGAAAGAAACGGGAAGAGAGAATACAGAGAGAAAGGAAAAGAGGAGAGACGTTAAAAAAGGAGAAAGAAATGGTTGTGGAAAGGGACATAGAGGAGGAAAGAGGGGGAGTGGCAGGAAAGAAGTAGAGAGAAGTAGGGAGAATTACGGAGACAGAGAGAGAGAGAGAGAAGTGCTAGAATGAATGAAAAGAGAGAGAGAGAGAAGTGCTAGAATGAATGAAAAGAGAGAGAGAGAAAGTGAGCAGGAAACAGAAAAAGAAAGAGGTGGAGAGCGATAGAGAGGAATAGAAAGAGGGAGAGAGATAGAGAGGAATGGAAAGAGGGAGAGAGATAGAGAGTGTAGGAGAGGGAAAAGACTCGCACAGCGCGCGCGTTAGGACGCTGGCACACACACACACACACACTTATAGCAACGTTCACATACGCACACACATTCATAAACATATTGAACGTAGTATTCACGTATACACGCCACAGACCAACCCATCAAGAAAGCTTCCATGCAGTTACCAACCAAAATACTAGAAATAGCTGCCAAATTTCCCTAAAAAATAATCGAATGTTAAAAAGAGAAAAAAAATAAGCAAACAAAACAAAAAACACAGAAGGGGTACATTAGACAAATTAGCTTAGTTCTAAGATGCACTAAGCTTATAGGATGGTCATGTCTGGAACGCCATTCATTTTACGGTCCTCCTCAAACGGTAACTATGTGTGAGAGAGAGAGAATAAATTTATAGACACACACTATCTGTCTGTCTCTCTCTTTCACTCTCACTCTGTCTGTCTGTCTCTCTTTCACTCTCTCTCTCTCTCTGTATATATATATGTGTGTGTGTGGGGGGGAGGGAGAGAGGCGCAATGAGGCTCAGACAGAAAGAGAGGGAGGAAGAGACGGACAGAGAGAGAGAGAGAGACATACAACACATACAGACGGACGGACGGACAGACAGACAGAGAGAAGCGGGATGGTAAAAGTCTGAAGTAGGTCAACTGTGGGTGGTTTATAGCTCAGCGCCCTTTTCTGACATCCCTTCTCTTCTCTCCGTGTCTCTTCTGTCTACCCCTTACTCTCCTTCCACAATACAATTAACTCGTTCCTTTTTTCTTTCTTTTTTCTTTTTTTTTTTCTTTTTTTTTTTACCTTGCACCCACACTTACACACACACACCTAGAGCATGTAGGTGGACATACATACACACACACACACACACACTCACATAGAACCATGCATAAATCCAATATGTGTACGTTGGTCACAATACACACGTCTGCGAGTACACCGGAGCACACACACACATATATATATATATATATATATATGTAGTTAAACACAGGCACATACACGCACAGATTTGTCTTCAGTAGGAACGTGGACACATGCTGACATACACAGTTGTACGTTATTCAGCCTTCTCACTCAGCATGTATGTGAACAACGTTTAATTATACACACACACTCACAGACCAGGTCACACATACACACAGAAATGTGCAAAACACACACGTATACAGAGAGAGAGAGATCTGTACTTACATCTCTAACATATGAGAAAAGACCTATAAAACCAGCACATTTTATGGCCCATAGTGAAAGTGTTCATGTGTGTGTGTATGACTGGATAGGTAAGTAGGTAGCTAGACAGATAGCTAAATACGTGGCTGTACATATATACGTATATACACATGCTTATGTATTACATTAAAATACGTGATTCGGGACACAGGGTCATATGTTTCACTCAACAAGATCTTTTCAAACGAAACGCATTTTCATTTCGTTTGGAAAGATCGTATACAGAGAAACGTCTGACCATCTTTGAAGCATTACATTTATTCTAAAGCTAAGCATAATATCATTATTGATACCTAACACTGCTTTTTAAGTCCTAATTTAGAGTGGTTTTCAGTCTATATCTAATTTTTTACAAAAAAACCCCACCTTTTATCAATTCAATAATGAAAAATTAAATTACACCATCTAGAAAATTACATATAGAAAGATTAAATATAAGATAAAACATATAACGATGATTAAGTAATGTGCAAAATTTTTCCCTGTAAGTTTGGAATAATATTCCCTCATATTATATATATATAATTAGTATTTAAAAAAACGGAGAAAAAGACAAGAAGAAAAAAACAACAACAACGCGAGGACGTTGTACAGGCAAAGTATTAAGAAGACGCCCAGAGAAGGCAAGAAAGAGTGGTTGTTTTATGTTTCGAGCAAAGCTCTTCTTCGGAAACAGGAGACATAGGAAAAGGTGGGGACATCCTGTACTGTGGCTGCAGTCATCAAAAAATTCAGTCATGCGAAAAAAAGAAAAGAGTAAAAATTATCGGACAGTCAAGCTGACTTCGATTTAACCGACTTTCTATATTAATGAATACGGCTTCCCACTATTTAGTCCGTTATATCGAGGGTTCAACAGTGAAGTGTTTGATTGACATGCTAAGAATTCTCAGTTCGTAGATAGGTTCTGCTTTTTTGGGGGAAAGTAAGCAAAGTACTTGCGGTTATTGTTAGCGACGCTCAAGGAGAAGGGGAGATAATTTCATAAATGAATTAAGAATTTCCTAATTTCGTATAGGCGCAGGTATGGCTGTGTGGTTAAGAAGCTAATTTTTTTTCGTTTTTCAACCACATGGTTTTGAGTTCAGTCCCACTGTGCCTCACTTTGGACAAGTGCCTTCTACTATTACTTCGGGCCAACCAATCACTTGTATATGAATTTGGTGGAGAGAAATTTTAAGGAAGTCCGTATATTCATATATATGGATGTGTAGGGTTGTCACACATTTCTCCACTGCTTCGCAATCGGTGTTGGTTTGTTTAGATACCCGTGACTTAGCGGTCCCACAAAAAAAACTGATAGAATATGTATCCCTCTTTGAAAAAACAAAAAACAAAAAATCATAAGTTCTAGGTTTGATCTGTTCCACTAAAACCCTTCAAGGCGGTGCCCCCAGAATAACCGTAGCCCAATGACGGAAACAACTAAAAAAAAAATAACAGGAACGATTAATTTCGTAAGATTTTAATTTACAAGTTAATGAGGAACCCTAGTGTGTAGTTTTTAGGCCTTCAGATGGATGAGAGAATCTCCGTCGATTGTGGTTGGTTACGTATCTGCACGTGTATGCGCAGGCCCTGGTAAGATTTCTCTTCAGGAAAACCGACAGTTACCGATGCATTGCAAGCCTCCCTTTTACCATGTCACCGATGTTCATCTAAAACAGTGGTTCCCCAACTTTTTCGGGCTGCCGCCCCTTGACACCCAGGCCAGTCCTAGCTCCCCCACTCCAACTAACCAAGCGTAGACCTCTTCCTGAAGCAAATTCAAAACAACTGTATTTCATAAATAAAACTTAACCTAATGAACCCATTTGTTGTTTTTACGTGGATCACCACTCGATTATCGCCCCAATTTTTATATGAAACACTACAACGCCCCCTTGGAACTTTCCACCGCATCCAAGGGGTCAATACCGTCCACTTTGGGAACCACTGATCTCAAAAGAAGGAAAACTGGCAACTTGGCCCAAAACATCCCGTGCTCGATTTTGTGTGTGTGTATAGGTATTCAGATATATAGATAGACACACACAGAGGGAGAGGAGAGAGAACCTAAAGAGCAAGTTTTTTAACCCATTCGAGGAAAACTCTTGGGTAACGGGCTACTCGACCAGCCAAAAATATGTACGTAGTGTGTGTGAGAGGGAGAGGAGAGAGAGAGAAAGAGCATATTTGGCAGGTGGTGCTGCTAGGTTAAAAACATGGCCCGATATCAGCCGAAACCTAAGTTTATAAACACACAAACCCCATATTCGCACATACGTACATATTCTTAGATATATATATATAAGAATGCGTATTTGGGGTTTGTGTGTTTATATATATATAAACCTGTATATATATATATATATATATATATATATACAGGTTTGCATGTGTGTATATACACATGTATATATGCATGTGTGTGTATACACACACATATATATACATATATATTATACATATGTTGTCAACCGGCAGTTACACTGTGCAATGATAACAATAACAACAATTATTGAACAAGAGAGGGCAACCATGGGACACAGACAGGCGGTGGAGGAGGAGGAGGAGGAGATAAGGCAGACAGGCGGAGGTGGAGGTAGGAAGTAACGGGGGAGGAGGAATGTTAGGCCTGACTACAAGTAGCGGAGGCAGTGGTGATGGTGGTGGTGGTGATAGAAATGGCGAGCGGAGATCGTTGTAATGAGGGTGACGACGGCGGGGAAGACAGAGGCGGTAGTGGTGGTGGTGGAGGTGGAGAGTGGCGGTTGTGCGGTGTTTATAATAATGGTGATGATGATGATGCTAATGTGCATGATTGGTGAGGGAGTAGTGTTGGAGGTGGTGATGCTAGCCGTGTGGTTGGTTATAGAAGTTAAGGGGGGGAATGGTAGACTTAACTAGTACTTATAATACAGGTGGTGGTGGGTGGTAGTTGTAGTAGTAGTAGTAGTAGTAGTAGTAGAGGGATATAGCGGAGGCGGAGATGGTGTCGATAGGGTAATGGTGACAGTAAGTGAGAGTAGTAAGTTATACGGGAGGCCAAAGCGCCAGACCCCATTATATATATATATAAAGCATCTAACAGCAGAGTCTAGACCAGACAAAAATACGATATGGACATCGTGGTTACTTGTTTATATAACAGACATATATGTAGTTTAGTGGTAGTAATGATGGTGGCGGTGGGAACGTAGTAACCGCCGCCCGTTAAAATCGGGAATCGGGTCCTGGTTGAAACTTGGAAGTTTATAAGCTTTGGCGCTGGTTGGAACATTACGCTAATGGATCATATGATGTAATGAGCAAAAAGGACGGTACTGAGTTGTTAAACGTTTAAGCCAAATTTTCTCAAAACAACTTGTCCGACCGTCCCATAGGCCTCCCCTTGGGGAAACACTGATTTAACCTAAATTTGAGACACCAGCAAAAGAAGAAATAAAGATAGACTTTTTTTCTATTCCAAAGAAAAACGATTTCCCTCGGCTTTATCCATTGCATTCTCACCTGGAACCGATTTAAAAAATTTTTTCAAGACTTATACACGTCCTGATACCGTCGGTATCTACATATATAATTTGAGCGCAATCGGATGGAGGATGCCCGAGATCCTAGAAGACACACACACACACACACATACACACAGACAGACAGAACAGATTTTATGTAAGAGATAACTCTAATATTGTCTTTATCTCTAAGGCGGCGAGCTGGCATTATTGTTGATACGCTGGCCAATATACTAAGCGCCATGTCGTCTGGCTTAACTTTCTCAGTCCAAAATTCGCAGAAGTCGACTTCACCTTTCATCTTTTCGGGGTTGATAAAATAAGTATCAGTTGAACACTGGGGTTGATGTAATCGACTTAAAACCCCCATCCGCTCCTCCGAATTTAGTGGCCTTGAGCCAAAATTTGAAATCAATATTGTTTTTATCTATAGCCCTCACTTCTAGTTCCATTCACGTCTGAGACGTATCATAATAATTGTTTCAAATTTTGGAACAAGACCAGTAATTTTAGGTGAAGCACAAAGATCGACCGGTACTTCATGATATCGACCCCAAACGGATGAATGTCAAAAGCTGGCCTCGGCCGAATTTCAACTCAGAATTTAATAAATCGGAAATAATGGCTTCAAATTTTGGCACAACACCGGTTATAATTTTTATTAGGTGTTGAGGGTTAAGTATACATCGACTTTTATCTTATCGACCCACGAAAGGATGAAAGGCAAGCAAAGTCGACTTGGTGGAATTTCAACTCAGACGGTAAAGAACCGGAAGAAATGCCCCCAAATACTTTATCCGGCGCGCTAACGATTCTGCCAACTCGCCGCTTTGACACTTCATAGGGATATTAAATCCATCCCAAGTATTTGACTAGTACTATCTATGACCGCCCCTGGAATAGAATAAAGGCTAAGTTAGTTTACGTTTCATTCATGTCAAGAATGCCTTATAAATTATTTCTTGGGAACGGACAACACCCGCTCCTTAGAAGTGTCTGAGATCATTGTAAAAAAGTTTGGGCAAACTGCTTCGTCGAAGACCATTGCGAAGAACGAATTCTATGAATCTAAACAGTATCTTTAATAACGAGCTGGGGAGCCAAAAATTTCACTTTTTCTTGTGAGGACGGTATTAATTAAAGAAACACTGCAATGTTAGAATATAAAGTTGCTTCAGTATTTTACTGGTATTAAAATTCATCGACTTTAAAGGGAAAGAACTAGTATAAGTTTTTTTCTTTCTTTTATAAATTCCATTTATAACTAGGGCGTTTTATAGTTTAGAGCCCAGTAGCATGCGTACACGTGAGCATGTATATACATACAGAGACGAAGGAGGGAGAGAGAAAGAGAGAGAGAGAGAGAGAGAAAATAAATGGAAATATTAAAAAATGTCCAAGGGACGTTTACGTTTAATATTCTTAGGCTAACGCTTAGAGAATGAAAAAAAGTTAAAGTATAACGTTTCAGACATAGTCTTTCGTCAGGTACTAGAAGAAAGTCCAAGAAAGACTATGAGGAGATGGAAGAAAAGAAAGAAAAAAGAAGAGAGCCAAGAAAAAACGTGTGTGATACGCGTACAGTACTTCGACTTTGAATCATTTTCGTAAATTTCTACCAATTAAAAATGAAAAAAAAGTGTATGTATGTATATATGTATATGTAAAAATGTGTATATGTGTGTGTTTGTGTATCAGTGTAAATTCCCCGTGACTTACATTTTCCTACAGGATAATGGAAATAAATAAACACCTTGAAGATGGGTGACAAAGCATGGCTCACAACTCCAAGAAAGCGAAATCTACGAAATATTCAAAACATTTGGAAAATGTGTGAAGAGACAAAATGGATTTGGACAACAAACATGAAAAGAAAAAGCATTCTGGGGATCAAGTAGTGCATAAGTGAATGATCAGTTAGCGATGTTGAAGATGGTGTTGTTGTTGTTGGTGGTGGTGGTGGTGAGATGTATGCCGTGGCGGTGGAGGTATCGGCGGTATTTCTTAGTAGTTTGCGTGTAAGATCATAATAGCTTGAAATGTCAACAATATTGGCTTATATCTTTTATGAAGTTGTTTACCATTTGCATGTTACAACAGCATGGGGCCATTATATATATATATATAATTATATATATATATATAATATATATATATTATATATATATATTATATATATATATATATACAGACGATTTTCTAGTGAGACACAACGGGATGATGGCGGCGTAGGTTAAGGCATGGAACGAGAGTGAGGCACAATATATGACCTTTAACTTCTTGCGATTTCGAGAGTTTTAATCGGAATGCTTATTGTATGTGTGTCTGTACGCAATACATACACAATTTGTGAGTGTGTATGCATGCGCATGTGTACACGAAGACAGGCACACACACACACACACACGCGCGCGCGAGCCATAATTTAATAATACAATATATACATATATGTATATTATATTACAATCCATATATATATATATATGTATATATAATTAAATAAGGGTAGAAATTGATATTAATCAATTAAAACCAGTGGCCCTGCATATTTAAAAAAATATCCGAAGATTAAAATTTTTTTTTACATACAAAATTTAGAGGACTGACCACTAAAAGTGGACAGCCTATACGCTAGATATAGACGTCAAAATCGCCATTTTCCACGAAGTTTTTTTCTTGAGAGCACATTCTTCGTGGAAAATGGCCTATATCTAGCGTATAGGCTGTCCACTTTTAGTGGTCAGTCCTCTAAATTGTGTGTATATATATATATATATATATATATATAAAGTATAGTAATCCGTCGATTCCTCCGCAATATTTTGCATTTATAATACAATAAATACAGACAATAAAATATACAGAACAGTACTGTTTCTACTTCGCGGATTTTCACCTATCGCGGGTGTTTTGGAACATAACACTCGCGACAGTCGAGGGATTATTGTATGTTTAAGAGGCACCTACAGACACACATACACGATTTAGCAAACATTTCCCTCCGTTACATATATCAAGGAAATGAAGTGTTGTAGCTTATTAAGCACATACGATACACCAGTTTATAACAACAGCAACGACAAAAAGGAACCATAATTATGGACAGGTCTCTCTCTATCTTTCTGTCTGTCTCTGTCTCTGTCTCTCTCTCTATCTATCTATTTATCTCTCTATCTCTCTATCTACACACATGTATATTAGGAGAATGTTTGTGGATATATCAATCATCACAGACATTATCTCCATCACAGACATCATCAGCACTAATATCAACATCGTTCCTCCTACCACCTCATCTAATCAAGGTCATCATCCTCCTACTCCTCCTTCACCTCTTCTTCTTCCTCCCCCTCCCACTTCCCTTTCCCCCCTCTACCTTTATAATCCTCTCTCAACACTGTCTGCTGTGGAAGCTTCACTCTTCCTTCTTCCCTCCCTCCCCCTCTCTCGCTTTCTATCGTCACTTCCACCTCTCCTCCCACCGCCGCCACCTAACTATCCACCACCACCTAATGAGGTGTCTGTTGTCTCCTTGTCTGATGTCTGCTCCATGTCTGCTTCTGTGTGTGTGTGT
Organism: Octopus sinensis; assembly: GCF_006345805.1. Classification (NCBI taxonomy): domain Eukaryota; kingdom Metazoa; phylum Mollusca; class Cephalopoda; order Octopoda; family Octopodidae; genus Octopus; species Octopus sinensis. Next base: position 26,621 of record NW_021833848.1, read on the forward strand.
GTGTCTGTGTTCGTCTGTATGAATGTGTGTACGTGTGTCCTTTGCTAATGTGTGTGTGTGTGTGTGTGTGTGTGTGTGCCTTTTAATTTATACGGATGAGATCAGGCAATGTGTGAGCATGCTTGTCGTTTAGTGGTATGCATATGTGTGTATATATATATCTATCTATATACATATATATATACTCTCTTACTTGTTTCAGTCATTTGACTGCGGCCATGCTGGAGCACCGCCTTTAGTCGAGCGCAAATTCTGCTTTTTCTTTTCTTCTTCCAACAACGGTCCTGACATCTAATAATAAAGTTTATCTTGTTTTCTTCTTCTATTTCCGTTCCACTCAAGTACATCGGTCCATCTTTGGACATTTCCACTAACATAAAGAAGCTCACCTAACTATTTCCCTTCTTCATGCAAGAAGACCCCGATAGCTCTTCCCTCAAATATTCTCCATTTCTGGAAAAAAACGCTGTGGTCCTCCACGATTCTCCTCCCCTCTCGAAGCAACGAGACAAATTGAGTGATAGGTGGTAACAATAGTAATAAACCTCTCTACTCATAGGCACAATGCCTGAGATTTTAGGGGAAGCGGGCTTGGTCGATCACATCAACTAATGATCAACTGGTACTTATTTCATCGACCTTGAAATAAAGAAAGTCATCGTCGACCTCGGCAGTATTTGAACTCAGATCGTAAAGACGAGCAAAATGCTTCGCGGCATTTTGCCAGCGCGCTATAACGACCCTGCTACTTCGCCGCCAAATAATAAGAGAAGTGGTTCAAATTTTGGTGTAATACATATATGCTTTCGCATGCACACACACACACACACACACACACACACACACACACACACACATACACAGAGCATATATATGTGTGTGTATGTAGATAGATAGATAGATAGATAGATAGATAGATAGATAGATAGATAGATAGACAAACAGACAGTTAGATATATAGAGACAGATACACCATAAAGATAGACAGACAGACAGCTAGATAGAGATAGATACACCATGAAGATAGATAGATGGATAGATAGATAGATAGATAGATAAATAGATAGATAGATAGATAGATAGACAGACAGACAGACAAACAGATAGATAGAAAAGTAGATGGAAGAAATTTTGACTCTACATTTATAACTCTACATTGAGTACTTGTTTTAAGTTGTAATCTCTACACGATCCCTGACTGAGCTTGTGATGCACGCTCGCGCATTCATTTCGGCGTCTCCGACGGCTTCCGCACAGTTGTGAGTGACACACATATATAACTTAATTCCCTAAAGTTGCTCTCAGCGTTAACAACAACAACAACAATAAAATACAGAAACAACTACTACCATCCATTAAACCTACGTAGATCACACAGTCTATGCGGTGGGTCCAGCGCTGGTTCTCACAGCATTACTCTCTTAACAGAAGGACACAAACTCACCACCACCACCACCATTTCTCATTTAATGACAAGTGTATGTCGGGCGGAGCACTTGATCTTGTCTAATAGTAAAGGTCACATCGATTTTACCCCATACCCTCCGTCTCACTCTCTTTCTCTCTCTCTACCTCTCCCGCTCTCTCTTTCAGCAGTAGGATGTGTTGATTGTTAAGAAGCGCCCCCCTGGGCCAACTACAGTGCTTTACACATCTATCTATGCCAGTCGTAGTTTCACGTCTGTGTATTTTAAAATTCGAGGGTTGCTTTCCATATCTACCATTGCTCGGTGCAGGACTTATCCATCCGTCAACACAACAGATACGAACGGGACCCTTACATATGCAGAGAGTTTGTACTCAGGGTTATACATACATACATATAGGCGTAGGAGTGGCTGTGTGGTAAGTAGCTTGCTTACGAACCACATGGCTCAGGGTACAGTCCCACTGCATGGCACCTTGGGCAAGTGTCTTCTACTATAGCCTCGGGCCGACCAAAGCCTTGTGAGTGGATTTGGTAGACTGAAACTGAAAGAAGCCCGACGTATATATATATATATATATATATATATATATAATATATATATATATATATATATCATATAAAATCCGTTCTATGTGTGTGTGTGGCTTCTAGGATCTCGGGCATCCTCCATTCGATTGCGCTCAAATTTGATATGTAGATACCAACGGTATCAGGGCGTGTATAAGTCTTGAAAAAATTATGAAAATCGATTCGAGGTAAGAATGCGGTCGATAAAGCCGTGGGAACGTGCATTTGTAAAATCGTTTTTCTTGGAATAGAAAAAAAAGTCTATCTTTATTTCTTCTTTTGCTGGTGTCTCAAATTTAGGTTAAATCAGTGTTTCTCAACGGGGAGGCCTATGGGACGGTCGGACAAGTCGTTTTGAGAAAATTTGGTTTAAATGTTTGACAACTCAGCACCGTCCATTGGACGGAATGCGTTTTGCTCGTATATATATGTATGTATGTATGCATGTGACTGTGTGTGTGTCTGTGTGTGTGTGTATTACACGCACAAGGTTATTCTACGTACATCTTACCGCAATCATTCGGTAGGACTCTTGTGTTATGTATGCTGCAGCAGAGTCTGGGAAAGAGAGGAAGACACCGATAGAGAAGGAAGTAGCATTTAATGGGTGTGTTTGCTATCATCTTGACACGGTTGATTAAATAACGGCAATAACATAGGAACATGGCCAATATCACTGCCGTTCATCAAATACACACGGAAACAGAGACACATACAAACACACATAGAGACAGGCGTACACGAAAGCAAAATGAAACAAAACAAAAGTTGCAAAAGTCTTTTTAATGTTGGCGAGGCCTCTTTACAGTTTGAAAGATCAGTCAGAAGTAAAAACCCATAAGATCTTATTGACACGAATACTTCAAAGAGATAAAACCAAACGAGTTTCTCCCCGCGAAAACCGGAGACCCAAGTCTCCAGCGATGCGAATGTGCCAATAAAACATCAATTATTGCACTGGTCAGCCATCAGAATTCGATACGCGTGTGTTCGCGTATGTATACATGCGTGTGTGTGTGTGATTGTATGTGTTTAAAACCTGAGAACGGCTGAGTCAGTGTTTCGTTTACTATTGAATAAAGTTACACAGGCGAGCGAGCGTGAGTGCGCGCGCGTGCGTATTTGTATGTCAGTCACTGTCTGTGTGACTGTTAGTACGTGCGTATGCGTGTCTGTGTGTGTGAGAATATAGTACCAGTTAAACCTGCAACCAAGGTACATAAATAAAAGAACGGCCAACAAAGTAATACAAACTGAATGACTTAAGACCACGTGAATAACCTGCTTGTGCTTCTCTGAATACAAAAACACCCTCGACTTTTTTTTCAGCAGGAGTGTCGTCTGCTTGTGCGCCATAAAACAGTCATTGACTATACATGTCTTATATATATATATATATATCTATGTAAATATATATATATATAATATATATATATATATATATATATATATATTATATATATATATATAATGTATGTATATATGTATGTATATATATATATGTGTGTATGTGTGTAGTTATGACACCATGACGTTTGGAGGGGGATGGTATGTGTCTACCTGTAGACAGTCAGACACTTTCCGCTTATGACTCAGCAATAAAAAAAAATTAAGAAGCAGAAAAACGTACACTACACCTCATATGAAGGCCCCAGCATGGCCACGGACAAATGAAAAAAAAAGCAGTGAAATTAAAATGGGAAACATGTAACACATGGTGCATTTACACACACACACACACACATATATATATATGCATATATATATGTGACCTCGTGTGTACCGTTGGCGATTTTTTCCTCTGTCTTCTCTTCTCTGGATCTTTCCTTTTCCTATGTTTCCGACGAAGAGCTCCGCTCGAAACGTTAAACCCTCCTTCTTTCCTGAGCGTCCAATAACACCATATTTGTTCCACGTCCTCGCGTTGTTGTGTTTTTGTGATATATATATATATATATATATATATATATATATATATATATATATATATATATATATATATATATATTTATTTATTTATTTATATATACACAGAGACACACATACTTTTACTCGTTTCAATCACTGGACTGCATCCTGGTGGGGCACCACATTGAAGGGTTTGGTTCATCGATCAAATCAAATCAACCCCAGAACTATTTATTCGAAAGTCTGGTGTTTACTGTATCCGTCTATTTTGGTCGAAGCGGTAAGTTTCAGGGACGTGAACAAACCAACACTAGTTATTAAGTAAACGACGGAGTGCCAAAACGATTCCAGATCTAGATTGATAAATCCATGCTTAAACCACCAAAAGAAGACAACGTCCCCAGTTTTTCTTCTTTTTATGATCCTTTTTTTCCCCCGGCGCACTGTATGTCCTATCGCGCAAAAAAACGCAAGGTGAACCAGGGCACCATTAAAATAACAAAATAAAAAAGAAATTGATGTCCTAGTTTAAGCAAAAAGAAAAAAATGCTTATATTGTTTATTACTATTTATTGTTAAATAACTGAAATTCTAAAACAGCTTACGTTGGATATAGTTATGTAGTCTGGGGCGTGGTGATCTTGAATAAAATTGAATAATTAATCTATGGTTTCATATTCTGTATTTATTATGTCAATATCCTGGCGTTTAGACGATGGAGGAAGGTCGAGAGGGATCACCAGTAAGGGATTGCTCAGAGTGTTTGTTAACACACACACTGGCTCCCGAAAAAATTTCACTTTACAGCCGCCATTTTGAGAAACCAGTTTTAATGCCGAAACCTTGAAGTCATTACTAATGGTGAACCATATGTATGTGTGTATGTATGTATGTATGTATGTATGTGTGTGTATGTGTGTGTGTATGTATGTATTTATGTATGTATGTATGTATGTATGTATGTATGTTTGTATGTATGGGTGTATGCATGTATGTATGTATGTATGTATGTACGTACGTGTGTATGTATGTTTGCCTATATGTGTGTGTGTGTGTGTGTGTGAGATTGTGTGTATGTATGTATGTATGTATGTATGTATGTATGTATGTATATACACACATACAGTATGTGCACGTATCTATAGGAGTCGCTAGAACTTCCGGAAACCATTGCAAGTTTATCTCTTCTGGCTTAAGAAAGGGAAGGACATCAAATATTTCTAATATGGACACAAGACCAGAAGGAAAGTTGTTGATTTGCATCTACCCCACTGTCCAATTGGTAATTCAGTCTTATCAACTTCTGGGGTGGAGAATGAAATATAAAATTTACTTCAGCAGGATTCGAACACAGAACGCAAAAGAACCCGAAGAAAATGCTGCAAAACATTTTATCCAACGCTCTAATGATTCCGCCAAAGTACTACATATCCCTAATCCTAACAGAACAACTGGGATCTACAGCATTTGATCAGGTCTCACTGACCCGGGGCTAAAAAAATACTCTCTTTACGCATAATTGCTTGAAATATTGGCAGAAGGTCAAGAGTTTTAGGAAGAGGGGTAAGACGATTGCATCGGTGCCAGTGTTTTACAAATACTTAATTTTACCAACGCCGAGGTCGATAAAAAGAATGAAAGTTAAAAATTGACTTCGACGGAACTTGAACCCAAAGCATCAGAACAAATTCTTTTAAGTATTTGTCCCACGTGTTAACGATTCTGCCAACACATCGTCTTAATGGTTTTTAATGATTTTTTTCTCTTCTTTCTGATTTTAGGACGAGGCCAGCAATTTTAATGATAGATGGCTAGTCGATTATATCGACCTCAGCGCTCAAATGGGATTTATTTTATCGACTCTGAAAGGATTAAAGGTAGAGTTGACCTCAGCGGAATTTGAACTCAGAGCGCAAGGAACCAGAACAAATTCCGCTAAGCATTTGTCTGACGAGCTAACGAGTCTTGTGAGGTTACCGTCTTAATAATTTTTTCTTTCTAATTTTGGTAAATTAATACAAGATTTGTCAACTATCAGTTTTATTGTATGGGGCTTGAGACATGGGAAACAACAGTTAAGTCAAATAAGCAATTACAATCATTCATCAACAGATGCTTGCGTAGTATACTTAAAATTAGATGGCCCGAACACATAAGCAATATGGAGCTATGGCAAAGAAGAAATGAAGTTTCAATTAGGGAGCAAATATTTAAGAAAAAGTGGAAGTGGATTGGTAGCACAATTAGAAAAGACACACCAAATGTAGCGAAAAGTGCTTTACAGCGGAAACCGGATGGATATAGAAACAAAGGTAGGCCTAAGATCTCGTGGCGTAGATCATCAACACAAAAGGAACTAGAGAAAGTGGGACATTCATGGCAGAGTATAAGTACAGAAGCGAAAAATTATGCGACATGGAATTCAACTATAAGTGGCCTATACTCCGCGTTGGAGGGTTAAAGGCATAAAGAAAGAAAGAAAGAATTTTGGTAAAAGGCCATCAATTTTTAAGGAAAGACGGGTAGTCAATTACACCGATCCCAGTGTTCAACTGGTACTTATTTTACCGACCCCGAAAGGATGAAGGGCCTGGGCGGTATTTGAATTCAGAACGTAAAATAGCAAAAGAGAAATGTCGCTCAGCAATTTGTCTAACGCTCTAACGATTCTGCCACTCTTATACTTTTTACGCATAACAATGTGTGGTTTGGCTTTAGTTCTCATTAATTTAATTTACAGGCCTATTTCAATATCACTACCACTAGCACCACTACTACTATTACTACCACCTCCACCCATTTCACTCAGGATGGGTAAGGAATTGCTAAACATGTGCGTGTACATATGTAAATGAATGAGTCACAAACCCATAACTTTTACCCACCAGACAAAACACGTAACAGACTGCAAGCAACGTAGCGCAATGCGCTGGGAAACAGGTTATAGTAGTAGTAGCAGTAGTAGAATTGCATTATAAATAATTTTATTATTATTATTATTATTATTATTATTATTATTATTATTATTATTATTATTATTATTTACAAACAAAAACAAAATAAAGATCGAAGAAAGCCAATTGTTAAATAGTCATTGTGTTTGATGTCGTAATAAAGACTGTTACAACAACAATGTGTATTTTGTGTCGAATTCACACTGCAAAACACCGAGAGAGGAGGGGGGAGTCTCTAGGTGGTCAAGGGAACTTCAAGAAATAGAAGCCGATTTACCTCAAATTTACCCCCAAGTCCCATTAAAACAACAACAACGACGAACAAACAAACGAAACTAAAATTAGTATCTTGGACTATGTCCGTCTAAAGAGAGAGAGATGATGATGATGAAATGGTCACAACTGGAACGCCTTTGATGATAGGACGATTCAATTAGGGCTGAGCTGATGGGTTTTTTCGTAGTGTAGAGTGCTTATACATAAAGATGGCTCTGCTGACTAAGATAAACTAAAAAAAGAATAAGCTGTATTTAAGCTGGCAGAAACGTTTGCACGCCGGGCGAAATCCTTGGCGGTGTTTCGTCTGTCTTTATATTCTGAGTTCAAATTCCGCCGAGGTCGATTTTGCTTATCATGCTTTCGGGGTCAATAAATTAAGTACCAGTTACGCACTGGGGTCGATGTAATCGACTTAATCCGTTTGTCTGTCCTTGTTTGTCCCCTCTGTGTTTAGCCCCTTGTGGGTAGTAAAGAAATAAGTATTTCGTCTGTCTTTACGTTCTGATTTCAAATTCCGCCGAGGTCGATTTTGCCTATCATGCTTTCGAGGTCAATAAATTAAGTACCAGTTGTGCACTGGGGTCGATCTAATCGACTGGCCCACTCCCCCAAAATTTCGGGCCTTGTGTCTAGAGTAGAAAAGAATATTTAGTACAACATAACTAATCCATCTTGGTAGATTTCCTTATTTGTAATTTGAGGTAGATTTGGCTGCTATTTCTAGCAGCTGAAGTGATTATAAAAAATGGCTGCCTGGTTGACTCCGGCGTCGTCATTCATGAAAGAAGTCAGGCACCTTTTGCTCACTTCTATAAAAACGTTTAGTTCTCACACCTATAAACCAAAAGTCATTGAGTAAATTGTCACTCGTTTTATTTCTCCCAAGCTTTCACACTCCTTTCTATTTTCAGATCAGTGTGTATGTACGTATGTGTTGCATTTTAACCCCGAGTAAGCCTTAAAGAAGCAGGCCATTCAAACCACAATCCCTTTCGGATTGTCTTATACTCTAAACCAGTGCTTTTCAAACTTTTTGCTGGAGCGGAACCCCAAGGAAACATTCCACTGGCTCGAGGAACCCCCTGTGCAATAATTTAATTGTCTTATGCACACATATCTGCACAGGGAGAATTAAAAATTACTGCCGATTTCAGCAGTTTTGTAACTTCCTGAGGAACCCCTGGACTGTACTGGCGGAACTCAAAGGTTTCGCGGAACCCTGGTTGAAAACCACTGCTCCAAA
>NW_021833848.1:40000-53655 GCF_006345805.1 Octopus sinensis
GTCGGTAATATATAATGGAGGCTATGTACACGTTCGCCACTTGAGCTTGAGTTTTCAAGGGACAACTTCTTTTCAGCCCATTTCAGGGACAACAACGAGGTCATACATATTTGGAGAAGGATGGCGGAAGGGGAAGGGGACAGTCGATTACGTCAGACCGTGAAGGGACGTAACCGATTCTGTAAACTACTGCCCATAGGAATAACAACACTACCGGCAACAGCAAAAGCGCTATTGTCGTAGTAGTAGTAGTAGTAGTAGTAGTAGTAGCAGCAGTAACAGTGGTGGTGGTGGTGGTGGTGGTGTTTGTGTTGTCAGAACTGTTATAACGGCTGTGGAGTTTCAAAGAGACAATGCATGTAGTGTGGTAGTGTTTCTGTAGTTCACTCCCCCCACCGTACCCCTGCCCTGCCCTGCAAAATTAGACCCCCCCGTTCCTACCCTGCCCCGCCCCGCCCCAAACCCTTTTCCGTCAAACAAAGGAGATAACAAACAGCAACAACAACAACAACAGCAGCAGCAACAACAACAATAACTCGCTATTACCAATTCTAATGCTGTTATCTTCGTTCTCGCCATCCTCACCGCTGCCACCAGCCCCAGCACCCCCCTCATCGCTATCATCATCCTCATCGTCATCAACATCATCATCATCATCATCGCCTCATGCATTTCACTAATTTCTCCGCTTTATCAGCAGCCCTCCCCACCGATAAGCGCCATCTCCTCCTTCACTAAGACCAGAAACACCCACATTCCTTTAACACAACAACAACCACCAACACCAACACCACCACCACCACCACCGCCACTACCACAACAACCACCGCCAACACTGCAACTGCTACTATCCTCCAACGCCGACACCGCCATCATTACCATGACAACCACCACCACCACCACCACCACCACCACTACCATTAACCATTATAGTCATTAGTACCATAACCTTCACAAACCTCACGGCAACCCCCATAAATCACTACCACCACTGTCACTACTACAACAACTACTGTTACGTACACCGGTACTACAATCACGTGCTGTCGCCATTATTACCACCACTAGCAGCAGCAGCAATGGTCGCCACCATTTTATAATCGCCATCGTCAAAGCCAGCAACGCCATAGTTACGGAACCCCACCACCAAGACAACTACCACCACCACCGCCACCACCACCAGTTGTACTAGTACCGAAACAAGTGTGATGGCTAAGTTTAAGAATAACAGGGTGTGGTGTGATATTCTGATAACCCCAATGTTTTACAAATTATCAGACATCGTTGTGTGTCCTGTGTTAAATCTCCTACACCCCTCACGCCCCCATCACTTCCTTACAATTGTTGTTGTTGTTGTTGTTGTTGTGTAGGACATGAGACAGAAATCCGCCTTGATGAAAACAAGACTGTTTTTCGAGGCCCTCCTCCTAGAATAAGTTTAAGAAGGGGTAACTAACTACGAGTTTTTCTAGAAGAAAGAGAAGAGACTCAGCTGATAGCTTCGAGCCCCCCCGTTTGGTTCTCCGGATCACGCACCAAAGTACTAACTGACCCCTACCTTCTCATAAATCCTTTGTGTCTCTATGTAGACGAGCTTATGTATTTTGCTCCCATTGTTCGTGTACATATTCACCAGCGCTTCTCAACCAGGGTCCACATGACATTTTGTTTTTAAAATTTATGTGCAAGAAATTGCTTTACACTTCTACAATATACAAAATATACAATTCCTAATCTATATATATAAAGCTGAAGTTGTCTGTGTGTGTGGCAGGTTTGGTAGCCTTCAACTAACACTATCTCCTCCGAGACCCTGCGGCGCAAGTTGACCAAAATTGAGAGTATGATAGAAGAAGGCTTGCTCTTTATTCCGTAAAAAAAAATTCAAATCGGACCATGTTAAGACCAAAAATTATTTACATCAAAAAGGTGCTTTTTTTTCTATGAAGATCCCTATTTTTTACGATTCTTTGACAACTGTGTCGCCATTTTTCGGTGTATTTCAACCAGAAAAATGTTCACTTAAAGAGAATAGCAAGCTACATAATGCAAAATTTCAAAAATTCCAATTCTAAAGGGTCGAAACAAACCCGAGCAACGCCGGGCGATACTGCTAGTATTTTATAAAAACACAGTAGAATTTGTTTTTTATATATATTGAACGAATGGCCACGGGATTCAAGTATAGTGTAATCGGAATCAAAGGGATCTATGAGGTCGGGGTGAAATGGTTGAGAACTCCTGATATATACAAATGCAAATCAATGTTTCTCTTTAAGCAAAATGGTAAGACATACCGCCTCAATAAAGAGATAACAATAAAAATAAGGTACAAGACTGCGGTCCCCATATATAAATAAATAAATATATATATATATATATTATATATATATACATACATATATATATATATATATATATATATTATATATATATATATCTATATATATATATATATATATATATTAAAACGAGATACAAAGATACACACACATATATGGACTAAGTAGAACAAAAGGAAAGACGTGGTATAGAGAGTTCCTTAAGAGGTCTCAGAGGGTGAGACAAAAGAACTTTGATAAAAAACAGAAAATTTATATATATATATAGAGAGAGAGTTTATTTATTCGTTAGAAGCTTATGATTCAATACTCCTCTGCTCCGAGTTTCTCGACACACACACGTATGTATGTACGTATGTGGTTAGACGCAATTTTAAACCAAAAAGGAAATAATTCACCGTCACTAAAAGTGACCAAGGTTGCAGTGAAATAAGAACCATAGGCATTGCTAGAAATAATAGCCATAGGGTCTATCATTTAAGCAATAAAAAAAACGATGAACTACAAGCATTGCACATAGCGATACACTCTGATTAACGAGACGGAGTGAATCATCTGCTTTTGAATGAATACGCACGACACGAATGAATGTATACGCGTGTACTTGTGTAGTACAAACACTTAAGTTCTATATCTCTGACCATTACTCTCCGCGTCGTCTACTTCGTTGTCCTCTCTCCTTTCGCTCCCTCTCTCCTTACGCTCTCTCACTCTCTCTCTCTCTCTCATTCAATCATTCACACACAGTATACACACTCTCTCTTTCACTCACCTTCTTCTCCTCTTCCTCCTTCCCCCTTCGGTGACTCATCATTCCAATCAAAATAGAGAGAGGCCTTACAGTTCAACTCAATATGTTGCAACCCTCAAAACACATTTATTGGATGACTGGCAAACGACGGAGAGAGAGAGAGAGAGAGAGAGAGAGAGAGAGAGAGAAAGGTAGAGAGGGAGAGAGAGCGGGGAGGAGGGCAAGGAGGGATATTTGTTCTGCTTTTTGCTGTGTTTTTTTGTTGTTGTTGTAGTAGTTGTCATTGTTTTTATTGTTGTTGCTGATGTTCTTGTTGCTCTCCTTTTTCTGCTCCTTATTGTTTCTTCTTGTACCACCAGTTTTGCTATTTGCTTGCTCTTACTACTACTGCTCTTACTACTACTACTACTACTACTACTACTACTACACCACCACCACCGCTGCTGCTACTACTACTACTACCACCACCACCACTACTACTACTACTACCACCACCACCACCGCTACTACTACCACCACCACTACTACTACCACCACCGGTAATAATAATGATAATAATAATAATACCACTGTTTTAGCAGCAGCCTCCCACCTTTTATCTCTGCCTGTTCAGTCTATCTTATTATCTTCTACCCACTCCCACCCTCATATATATTTGTGTGTGTGTCTCTCTCTCTCTCTTACTCCCTCTCTCTATCTCTCCCTCTCTCCTCTCTCTCTCGCTTGCACCTGTATATACCTTTCTCTGTATCTATTGCTTATACCGTCGCTCATTTCTTTTTCTTACATTGTTGCAGGTGATAATAGTAGAATGTAGTGAGAATGGCGATAGTAATTCTAGTAATGGTGATGGTGGTGGTGGTGGTGGTAGTAGTTGTAGTGGTTATGGTAGTTGTGGTTGTGGTGGTAGTTGTTGTTGTGGTGGTTGTAGTTGTTGTGGTGGTGGTAGTTGTGGTGGTGGTGGTAGTTGTGGTGGTGGTGGTAGTTGTGGTGGTGGTGGTGGTAGTGTTGGCAGTGGTTGTAGTTGTTGTGGTGGTGGTAGTTGTTGTAGTGGTGGTAGTTGTGGTGGTGGTAGTAGTAGTGATGGTGGTAGTTGTGGTTGTGGTGGTGGTAATTGTAGTGGTGGTAGTTGGGCGGTGATGGTGGTAGTCGTGGTGGTGGTGGTGGTAGTTGCGGTGGTACTAGTTTGGTGGTATTAGTGCTAACCAAGACCCTTGACACTATCTCTGAATATGATAGACACATACATGCACGTACTCACACGCATGCACACACATACACACACACACACACGTACCTTTTGATTCGCAACAACAACAACAACAACAACAATAAAAATAAAGAAAGAAAAGAATGATAATAGTTTCTTCTGTTGGCAACTTGACAGTTACAACTTTTTCGTTTATTCCCAAAGCCGCCGTTTCATTAGACAATGGTACGTTGCAAAGACACATGGCATTTCTGAAGTTAATTCTTTGATTAATTTTCTAACAATCTCTGGCAACTTCGAATATAAATTAAATTTTCATACAATAAGCACAATCTCTGAAAATTGAAAGGATATCTTCAATTTTCGCAGAGTTAGGATAGTCTTTTGGAACTCGAAATATAACATGAATTGTTAGGAATTCCCTTATTCCACGCCAACAAGTTTACATTATTCTATTATACTTAGGGCAGCGAGCTGGGAGAATCGTTAGCACGCCAGGCGAAATGCTTAGCGGTATTTCGTCCGCCGAGGTCGACTTTGCCTTTCAACCTTTCGGGGTCGATAAATTAAGTACCAGTTACGCACTTGGGTCGATGTAATCGACTTAATACCTATGTCTGTCCTTGTTTGTCCCCTCTATGTTTAGCCCCTTGTGGGTATTAAAGAAATAGGTATTTCGTCCGCTGCTGCGTTCTGAGTTCAAATTCCGCCGAGGTCGACTTTGCCTTTTATCCTTTCGTACCAGTTACGCACTGTTACCAGTTACGTACTGTTACCAGTTACGTACCAGTTACGCATTGCGGTCGATGTAATCGACTCCAGTGCGTAACTGGTACTTAATTTATCGACCCTGAAAGGATGAAAGGCAAAGTCGACCTCGCCGGAATTTGAACTCAGGACGTAACGGCAGCCGAAATACGGCTACGCATTTCGCCCGGCGTGCTAACGTTTCTGCCAGCTCGCCGCCACACACGCACCACACACACATATATATATATAAAGAGAGAGAGAGGGGATGGAGAGGGAGAGAGAGAGAGAGAGAGATGGTATAGGTTAGTTCAAACAATCAAGAAGATCATACTTCAATAAAGACTCAATGAATTTTAAATATGGAGTATATTTATCCGTACGTTGAGATCCCGCCTTTAAAGGAAGAGAACAAAAGAATAAATGCTAGATGTCTAATTTAAATATTCATGAGGCTGGCTTATATACACACGAAACTAGTTTTTATGAATATTTAAATTAACCTTCTTACACAAGATCGAGTTTATCAACGTCGATTGTTTAAATATTTATTTTTGGCCAGTATTTAACCTGGCAAACCTACTGAATAATCAACTAAAGATTTGAGTTACGTTCCTGTTAAGAAATTCATCGTTCGTTTATTTATTCAGTCATTTATTCATTCTAATGTTTTTTTCCAAATGCATTAGACATAGCTATGAGGTTAAGAACCTCACTTTGCAACCACGTAGTCTCGGGTTCAGTTTCACTGCGAGGCATCTAGGACAAGTGTCTGGGTTTTTTTTTTTTTTCTGCTACAGTCCAGGAGCTTTGGTCGGTCCGAGGCTAGATAGTAAAGACACTTGCCCAAGATGCCATGCAGTGGGACTGAACCCGGAACCATGTCGTGGGTAAGCATGCTACTTACCACAGAGCCACTCCCGCGCCTATACATACAATATATACACATACATTATATATATATATATATATATATATATATATATATATATATAATATATATATTATATGTGTGTATGTATGTATGTATGTATTATGTGGAGGCGCAATTGCTCAGTGGTTAGGGCAGCGGACTCGCGGTCGTAGGATCGCGGTTTCGATTTCCAGACCGGGCGTTGTGAGTGTTTATTGAGCGAAAACACCTAAAAGCTCCACGAGGCTCCGCGGGGGGGGGGGGGGTGATCCCTGCTGTACTCTTTCACCTATTGGCCTGCTCGCTTAGCCAGCGGGGTGGCGTCATTCGAAGGCTAAAACAATGCGAACGCATTGTGACCAGCGATGTGTAACTACATCTGATGGACTGGTCGGTCACGTGATCACGTGATATATATATATAATATATATATATATATATATAATCCAAATAAGACAAAGAAATACTAAACACATCTTTAATTATTCTTTACAGCTGTTTACACAATATTCGAAGTGAAAGTTTACGTAACGTTTGCGGTTTTAGAAATTAGAGTGGCACTTCATCAGACTTGTATCAAAGGTGCGCTGCTGCATTGTGCTGATAGCCCATATATATATATGTGTGTGTGTGTGTGTATTGTACTCTTCTGTTCGTTGCCACTAACATATAGCGGTTTCTCCTCATTGCCAATTGCTAAATCTCTCGCATTCTGTCTCAAAGATCTTTGGTAAAATCCGACCGGTTACAGCAGAGGACACCTGGCCAAGGTGCCAAGCGGTGGGGGATCCATTATCCGGAACTGCATAGCCCTGCTAATGCCCACAGTACACATAGGTACACGTGTATGAGCACGTGTGTAGGTGTCTTCTTCGTCTTGAGACAGCATTCACCCGGGGTGGGTTGAGCTGGCTTCATTCATCCTCAATGCTGCATCTCTCACAAACGCCGACCAGGCCTGGCGATTTGAGGCTAACGACCGCGTGATCCCCAACCACTCCCTATTCCAGCGGCGAACGCCGGAGACATGGGGGCCTAGGTTGGGTTACAAATCAGCCTTGACTGTCATCAGCCAGGTTTTTCGTTGTCCACCACATCGCTTTCGCCAACCCTGAAGGGGAGTTGGGGCAATTGCTTCGTAGATGAATTCTCCTGGTTGACGACACACTCGTCAACCAGGAGTGTGTATGTGTGCACGCACGCTAACTAAATCAAAGCCGAGAACTATTGGAGATGAAATACAGTGAATCCTAATTTTATTTGGGCTTCTTTGAGAGAAAGCAAGAAACAGAAGGGGGGAAGCGGGTTGGGGGGAGGAGAAGGAAATTGAGCTTTACGGAGTGTAGGAGAGAGAGAGAGAGAGAGAGAGAGAGAGAGAGAGAGAGAGAGAGAGAGAGAAAGACAGACAGAAAGAAAGAAAGGAAAAGGAAGGACGGAAGGAAGGAAGGAAAGACAGGAAAAGAGAATATTGTAGATTTCTAAAGAGATATGTCAGGAATTCTATAGAGATGGCATTTCTGTTGTCTTGGAGAATTTTATTACAGGAACAGTTGATTGATTGTATAATGGTATAATGGTAGCGGCAGCGGTGGTAGTGGTGGTGATAGTGGAGGGGTGGTTGGTGATGATGCAATAGTATTGGGTGGCCCTGGATGGTGGTGGTGGTGGTGATGGCGGTGACGGAGTAATGGTAGCGTTATCGTAATGATGGTGGTCGTGAGGGGAGTGACGCAATATTAACGACGGGGTTATAGTAGTAGTAATAGTAGTAGTAGTAGTAAGTAGTAGTAGTAGTAGTAGTAGTATAGTAGTAGTAGTAGTAGTAGTAGGAAGAGCTAAGTGGTTATGCTGAATACTATAGCGGATGGTGGTGCTCTTGGTAATGGTGGTATCGTAGTGCTGGTGGTGGTTGGGGCGTTACAGTAGTAGTAGTTAGTAGTAGTAGTAGTAGTAGTAGTAATGTTCGTGGTATTGGTTTGTAATGGAGTTGAGCAATTACGATGGATAATGTTAGTGGTGGTGGTAGTGGTGATGGTGATGGTATATGTGATAGTACCGATGGTGGTATTTGTGGTGGTATTCAAGAGCTAAATAGTAATGTCATATATATTTAATATATATATATATATACACATACGTACATACACACATATATATATATATACATACATTATATATTTACATATATATATATACATACATATATATTTACATATATACACACACAGGCATATATATATACATATATATACACACTGACATATATATACACACATATATACACATGTATATATACATATATGTATACATACATATATACATACATGCATAAAAATATACATACATGCACACATACACCCACATGCATGCATGCATACATACAAATGTAGATAGAGGCATAAATACACACATATTCATACATACATACACACACACACACACACATACACACATACATACATACATACATACATACATACATACATACATACATACATACATACATACATACGCATACATATACATGAGATGACAATACAGACTAATGTACATCGACATTGATCAAATATTACGTGTTTCACCATCTGAATGTATGGTAAAGAGCAGATGGTGAAACGTGTGGTGATGACGACGGCGACGACGACGACGACGACGATGATAACGATGATGATGGCGATGATGATGATGTTGATGATGAGAAGTAGGAGGAGGGCAATTAAGATGAGGGGTGATGATGATGAGGTGATTATGATAATGACGATGACTGATAATTTCGATGACGATGGTGATGATGATGATATCTGATGATAATTATAATGATGATAACGGCGATGGTGATAATGATGATGACGATGATGATGACGGACGACGATGATGATGGTGGTGATTATGATGATGATGATGATGATGATAACGATGATGATGGACGACGATGATGATGGTGGTGATTATGATGATGGTGATGATGATGATGATGATGATGCTGATGATGATGATAATGATGATGACGATGATGATGGACGACGATGATGATGAAGGATGATGATGATGGTGATGATGATAACGATTGCGATTACGATAATAAAAAAAAAGATGATGATGATGATGGTGATGATGATTGAAGCGATGATAAATGAAGATGATCAAAATGATGATAAATGGTTGGCGATACTGCTGTGGGATGTTGCTGCTGCTGCTGCTGTTGTGTTTGATGTTGTTGTTGTGGTGGTGGTGGGGTGGTGGGTGATGACATGCAGTTAGTTGTGCGAATGCAATATACTGCATGATCGAGTGCAGCTGGCAAACAGCTGCACCCAGCTGATGTTGAATGCTGCAAAAGTCTTTTCACTCTATCCGCGCGCGTGTGTGCGTGTGTGGGTGTGTGCATGTGTGTGTGTGTTTGTGTGTATGTGTGGGTGGGTGCATGTGTGTGTGTGTGCATGTGTGTGTGTGTGCATGTGTGGGTGGTGCATGTGTGGGTGCGTGCATGTGTGGGTGCGTGCATGTGTGTGTGTGTGCATGTGTGGGTGTGTGCATGTGTGGGTGTGTGCATGTGTGTGTGTGTGTGCATGTGTGTGTGTGTGTGTGTGGTTTCTGTCTTAGTCTGTTGTAGATGCACGTGTATGTATGTATATGTGTGTATCTGAACACATAAAATATGCAAGCATAGGCTCGCCTCTGTACGGCTGTGTTTTGTATGCGGGTCTGTATGGGGAACATAGTCTGCGCATGCTCGTGTGTCTACATACACACACACACACACACACAGCTGTGTATATGCATATATGCACACACACAAGGCGGCGAGCTGGCAGAAACGTTAGCGCGCCGGGCGAAATGCGTAGCCATATTTCGTCTGCCGCTACGTTCTGAGTTCAAACTCCGCCGAGGTCGACTTTGCCTTTCATCCTTTCGGGGTCGATTAAATAAGTACCAGTTACGCACTGGGGTCGATGAAATTGACTTAATCCGTTTGTCTATCCTTGTTTGTCCCCTTTGTGTTTAGCCCCTTGTGGGCAATAAAGAAATATATATGCACACACACACACACATGCGCACTTACGGTGTGGTTGTGTGGTTAAGAAGTTCGCTTCGCGACTATGTACTGGCAGGTTCAATCCTACTCTGTGTGTGTGAGTGAGAGTATGGTTATGAGAGTCGAGATCAACTAATCACTAAAGTCATAGTGAGGCTGGGACCGAAGCGGTCGGTAGTCATCTGGTCACTAGAGCAAGGTCGAGGTCAGCTTGACCTATGAGCCAAAATCCACAAGTGATGATGATGATGATGGTGATGATGACGGTGGTGATGATGACGGTGGTGATGATGGCGCTGATGATGATCATAATTATGACGATGAAAGTGATTATTATTATTATTATTATTATTATTATTATTATTATTATTATTATTATTATTATTATTATGGTAGTGGTGTGTGACAAGCTCGCTTAAGGAAAGGCCAACATCTCATTCAAGGTCAGCGTGTATCACAGAGCAAGATCCACCACAGATGTAAGTATGGATGCTCTGAGAGATGTTTGTCTGGTATTTGTAGTATCAACTGTTAACTATACAGGTCATACGTTTGCATTGCGTGGCAGGTAAATTCTTGTATGCCATACCCGAAGTGTTTGATAAGTTCATAATATTCATGTTTAATTACAATAATCACGTCTTTTAATCATTTAATAAAGCATTTGTTGAGCTACTGTTGTTGTTGTTGTTATTGTTTAAAGCCGGGTCAACTTCGACAAACAGTTCTGTAATCAAAGATGTCGTAGCCGTGACCGTCTCATCTGTACAAACGTAATTTATTTCAGACTGAGCTATCCAATATGGCCACCCGTCTTTTTTTCTCAAACATTAAAAGCAGTGTGGCGATATTTGAGAGAAAGGCATAAGCTGCTATTTATAAGCGTTTGATCGACCACATAGATGCTTCCTTCGTTGGTTCGTATTCATTGCGTAACGGTGATCAATGCTGGCTTTAGAATACGAATTTCCATTAAAGTATGTATGTGTATCTATCTATCTATCTATCTATCTATCTATCTATCTATCTATCTATCAACTACACACATCTACACCTATCTATCTATCTATAACACACACAACATACATATATATATATATATATATATTATATATATATATATGAGCACACTCGGTTTCGACACCAGATACTACGACACATTCATACTTTAGACAGGCGTTTCCTGTACTCGCATATCAACATATGGAATATACTTTTTCCGGAAGCTGCAATAGGAATTATCTCGGTAGACATTTTTTTTTACCATAAGCTTTCTTAAAGGGGTTGCTTTCGCCTTCCTAAGTGCAGTGGAACACTACTTGGTTGCTCCTCTCCCACCTTCGACTGTCTTTTCCAGGTGAAATGTTCGCAGGAAGACTGATCTAATATATCGTTTGATTTGTTACACTGGGTCTCAAAACAGTGAGAAAATTACGAGAGAGAGAGAGAGGAGAGAGAGAGAGAGAGAGAGAGAGAGAGAGAGAGAGAGAGACTGACAGACAGACACAAAGAAAGAGGAAGTAATACATATGCCGAAAGAGAGAAAGGAAAATGAGGACTAAGAGATACCGAGAACCGGAGGAAAAGAGAGCAAGAGTGTATGTATGTGTGTGTGTATGTGTGTGTGTGTGTGTGTGTGTGAGAGAGAGAGAGAGAGAGAGAGAAAGGAAGGAAGAAAGAGAGGGGTAAAGGAAAAGAGAGAGAGAGAGAGAAAGTAAAATTGGAAGATTAAATTATGTTAAGCATAAAAGCACAACACTTTTCGTTGAAAAACATTTTTTTATATAGGTTTGCAGCAAATTACAACACACACACACAACCACACACATCCGACTGAGAAAGAAGAAAAGAAAATGGTGAAGTTCGCGGCGTTATTTGAAAAAAGAATACAAGATAAGAGTCGACTTTCAAAGTTCACCTCTCACCGCCACACATTCATTATACAACAACAACTACAACAACTCAGCAAGACCATCAACACACACACACACACACCACACACCTATATGTAGAGAGAGAGAGGAGAATGATGCGTAGAGAGATGTAACTTGTGGACCATCGTAGGTATTGTGTCTGGCGATATATACAATGTCATAAGGCGGCGAGCTGGCAGAATCGTTAGCACGCCAGGCGAAATGCGTAGCCGTATTTCGTCTGCCGTTACGTTCTGAGTTCAAATTCCGCCGAGGTCGACTTTGCCTTTCATCCTTTCGGGGTCAATAAATTAAGTACCAGTTACGCACTGGGGTCGATGTAATCGACTTAATCCTTTTGTCTCTCCTTGTTTGTCCCCTCTGTGTTTAGCCCCTTGTGGCTAGTAAAGAAATATGTATTTCGTCTGCCGCTACGTTCTGAGTTCAAATTCCGCCGAGATCGACTTTGCCTTTCATCCTTTCGGGGTCGCTTAAATAACTACCAGTTACGCTCTGGGGTCAGTATAATGGACTTAATCCGTTTGTCTGTCCTTGTTTGTCCCCTCTGTGTTTAGCCCCTTGTGGGTAGTAAAGAAATATGTATTTCGTCTGCCGCTACGTTCTGAGTTCAAATTCCGCCGAGGTCGACTTTGCCTTTCATCCTTTCGGGGTCGATTAAGTAGATACCAGTTACGCACTGGGGTCGATGTAATCGACTTAATCTGTTTGTCTGTCCTTGTTTGCCCCCTCTGTATTTAGCCCCTTGTAGGTAGTAAAGAAATAGATACATACAATGTCATTAATATTATAATCTTGTGTGTGTGTATATATAATAGTTCTTGATGCAAACGTCTATTACTCTGAATTATATGCACAAGTAAAACGCATGTTTGTTTGGACGTTCACCACAAGCGAAGCTTAAGCCGCGTACGACTTAAAAGGCATGTACTTATTGGCCGTTGGTAAACTGTATTTTCATTACTTGGGATAAATTAGTTGGTGGTATCTTCTGAAAGCCACAAGCATAAAACATTAAAAGACTGCTAAGACGATGTACGATTAGCAAGCAATCCGAGATTAATTTTCATTTGTAAAGGAAGTCTACTGTTCGTTATTCTCCTGGGTTGAAGTGTTGACTGACATTATTTTCCAAGTCAATCGGTCCGAGGGGGGAAATAATGTTCGTCTTTGATGCCAACTGGAAATCACATCAACCCAAATTTTCTGTTGGGGACACGGAGGGCTGTTTCTGTATATACAGTTTATATACAGGCCGTAACTGCAATTGCAGAATCCATTAGAATATGAGGCAAACTCTATTGACAATACTACAAGTTATAGGAGGGTGGAAGGCGGCGTGCTGGCAGAAACGTTAGCATGTCCGGCGAAATGCTTAGCGGTATTTCGGCTGTCTTTATGTTCTGAGTTCAAATTCCGCCGATGTCGACTTTGCCTTTCATCCTTTCGGGGTCGATTAAACAAGTACCAGTTACGCACTGGGGTCGATATAATCGACTTAATCCGTTTGTCTGTCCTCTCTGTGCTTAACCCCTTGTGGGTAGTAAAGAAACAGGTATTTCGCCTGCCGTTACGTTCGGAGCTATAGCAGAAGACACTTGCCCAAGATGCCACGCAGTGGGACTGAACCCGGAACAATATTGTTGGTTAGCAAGTCACTTACCACACAGCCACTCTTATTATTATTATTATTATTATTATTATTATTATTATTATTATTATTAT
>NW_021833849.1:0-27500 GCF_006345805.1 Octopus sinensis
TAGATTGCTTACGAACCATATGGTCCCGGGTTCAGTCCCACTGCGTGGTACCTTGGGCAAGTGTCTTCTGCTATAACCTCAGGCCGACCAAAGCCTTATATGATATAACGTCATAAGTAGCTAATAGAAAGAGTAGGGATACCCATAGTGAATGTTAAATATAAAAGAAATTAAAGTTTGAATTATATATAATTATAGAGACTACTTATATGCACTAAATGTATGTTTCTGCCAATGCTTACATCTGTATGCTCGCTTTATAACCGTGCTTACTAGAGTATTTTTAGAAAAAATAATGAAAAATAGCTCAGAATTGCAGAGAAGACAGAAATTCTTGCCTTTGTCATATGGTATCGAAATTGAGAGAATCAACCATTCTAACTGAAATTGTTCATATATATACATATATATATATATATATACACACACACACATATATATATATATATATATATATAAGTACATGGAACTGTGTATGTGTACAAACATGCATTTATATATGTGTTTATACATGTAGATGCAGATGTATTAATGTGAGTCTGTATGTTCGTATATATATATATTTATTTATAGTATTTTTAAGTGTATATGTGATTATGAATGTATATTTTTATCTACGTATGTGGGTTTTATGTGCATCTATGACGTGTGTCTCATTTATAAATACAGCAATTATTTTCTATATCAATCCATAGGCTGGACCAAATCCTTCGCATTTCGTTTGATTTTAAAATCTTTCAACGAATATAAAAAACCTGCTGAGAACATATCAAGAGCCGTGAGTAGATATCTGCCCTCTCTTTCTCCGAACACACACACACACACACACGCGCTGAACACGCGCACACATGCATACATTCACACACACACACACCACACACACACACATGCATATTTTATACAAGAAATGCAAAACGTCAATTTAAATAGTGAGTGAGCTCAATACGTTTCGTAGATAGTGATATCGATTTTGTTAGCCTGATCAGCTTAAACACAAATACATACATATGTAAAATTATTTCCTTATCTGTATCTTTTTATACTTCTCAACGCTTTTAAATCAAACTTTGTTTCTTGAATTTAATGTATGCATATATATATATATACACATCTGGCTTTTGCAGATGGAGCATGAGGTTTTAACCGTGACTGGAAAATTCCGAGTTGAATATCCTGGGTAAGCAAAAGCTTCTAACACATTTATTCAAATTTATTTTGTTTTGTTCCAAACATTCGATTTTATCGCATGTATTATACGTCACCATGATCAACAGTGTTTTACTTGTGGCCCACAATATACTAATTCGTACCTTCGACGAAATTCTTAAGTGTTTATCAATGTTTTATTATACAAAGGACAAACAAACCCATATAAAGATAAAGAGAGAACTGTGTATATATATATATATATATGCATATATACATACACATACATACCCATATATATATATAATCTAACAATAATTTAACATTACTTGAAAAGGTAGTGGGTAGCGAACTTCTTCACTACTTCAGGGAGTGACGACCCTGCCTGACACGAGTTCCGGGCTCAGCTGGCTCCGGCTGACAGTACCCGGTATGGGCCCCTATCAAGGGTTACGGAAAGGAGACAACCTTCAAAGAAATCCGGAGTGGAGCCATGAAGGCGGTCTAGTGTTCGACTCGACACTCTTCCGGCAGCTCCTGCAACCAAGCTGGTGCCAAACGTAATGCACTGCACTCCTTTGGACTACATCAGCAAGGTCGAGAGAGGAAACCTGACGATTGGGTTACTCAGGACTTTCTGATCTATAGCCCAGACCTGCGCAAACCTGGAGAGGACACTTCAGTGCTGCTGTAAAAAGCTGCAGAAACAACACGGGAGGTAACAGTCACGAGTGATAAGTCTATTCAGATTGGCGTAAAATATGGGCGCTACGGGTTACCTCTGACGGTGGGAGGGACCTCCGTGTCCTATTGGTTAGCTACTGCCCACCTCAAGCTGGGCAGCCCCCAGTTAATAAGGTGCTGACCCGCCACAGGTCGCCTGCTTCATTGGGTGCTTGAAGCTAAGAGTATGACTTGAAAAGCGGCCTGCAACCTCTGCACCAGGCAAACAACTAAAAGTCAAGAAAACACCAGTTGTGCGGTTGGCAAGCTGGAATGTGAGGACCATGTGCCCTGGAATATCTGATGATCTACTCAGGGTTGAAGACACAAGGAAAACGGCCATCATTGACCGTGAACTAAAGAGGATCAACATAGATATTGCTGGGCTGCAGGAGACAAGTCTCCCCTCAAACGGCAAACTCAAAGAGCAGGATTTCACCTCCTTTTGGCTGGAAGCGATCCAGAAGAACCTCGTCAGCATGGCGTTGGCTTTGTGGTGAGAAACTCATTACTCTCCTCAATAGAACCACCATCAGGAGGCACTGAGCGTATCCCCTCACTGCGCCTCTCGACTTCTTCTGGCTCAGTACATCTACTCAGCATCTCTACTCCCACTCTCTACAGCTCAGAGGAGACCAAGTACCAGTTCTACAAAGATCTCAACTGTGTCATAGAAAATATACCAACGACTGAAAATATCTACCTTCTGGGGGATTTTAACGCTCGCATGGGATCTGACCATGATTCGTGGCCCAATAGTGTTGGACACTTTGGTATTGGCAACATGAATGACAATGGTCAGAGACTACCCGAATTCTGTACATACCACAACCTGTGCATCACAAACACATTCTTTACCAACAAGCCTTCCCACAAGGCATCTTGGAGACATCCAAGATCTCACCACTGGCATCAGCTGAATCTCATCATTACACGGAGATCCTTTCTGAATTCTTCTCTATTGACCCGCAGTTACCACAGCGCGGATTGTGACACAGACCACTCACTAATTAGAAGTAGGGTGAGGATTCTGCCTAAAAAAGTCCATCGCTTCAAGAAAGTGGGCCGACCACGCATTAACACTGCCAGAACCTCGGAACCTACACTGCGAAAATGTTTTGCTGCTTCTATCAAGGTTGCCCTCAGTAGCTGCCCAACCTCCTCTGCTGAAAGTAGGTAGAACTATATCAGGGAAGCTTTGTATACGACATCAATAGATACTTTCGGCATGAGAGAAAGGCAAAGCTCAGATTGGTTTAATGCTTGGCTCTCAGAGCTGGAACCAGTTATCAAAGCAAAGCGTGCAGCTCTGATGGAATACAAGAGTGATTCTTCTACAAAGTCACTCGAAGAACTCAGAAAGGCACGAAATAAAACCCAACTGACAGCCAGACGCTGTGCAAATAGGTATTGGCAGGAAATCTGTCAGAGTATCCAGTCAGCTGCTGACAGTGGCGACACCTGTGGGATGTATGCCGGTTTGAAGAAGGCCCTCGGTCCATCCGCAACCAAGTCAGCCCCTCTGGAGATCTCATCAGGGATCAAGGCAAGCAAATGGATAGATGGGTGGAGCACTAACAGGATCTCTACTCACGGGAGACTACAGTGGCTGAGGTTGCAGTCGAGAGTGTCAAGATCTTGCCAGTAATGTGCGAACTTGACAGTCCGCCATCTATAGCAGAGCTCACCAAGGCTGTTGACTCCCTAGCAAGAAATAAGGCTCCGAGAAAAGACGGCATCCCCTCAGATATCATCAAAGCCGGCAAAAACACCATCCTGCTTCGGCATCTTCATGAGCTTCTGTGTCAGTGCTGGGAAGAGGGTACAGTCCCTCAGGATATGCGGGATGCCAACATCATTACGCTTTACAAAAACAAAGGTGACCGTGGTGATTGTAACAATTACCGTGGTATATCTCTTCTAAGCACTGTTAGAAAGACCTTTGCCCGCGTTATCCTGGCAAGGCTACAACTACTTGCTTCTCGTATCTATCCGGAATCGCAGTGTGGCTTTAGAAGAAGCAGATCAACTAACGATATGACATTCTCCGTACGCCAACTTCAGAGAGCAGAAAATGCCATTATATATGGCCTTCATTGATCTAACAAAGGCTTTTGACTCGGTAAGCAGAACAGGCCTCTTCCTCCTGCTCCAAAAAATCGGATGTCCACCAAAGCTGCTGAGGATCATCAAGTCTTTCCATGATGACATGCAAGGCACCTTACAGCACAAAGGTTCAACATCAGCCGCCTTCCAAATAAAAAACCGGGTAAAGCAAGGTTGTGTCCTCGCTCCTACATTGTTTGGCATCTTCTTCTCGCTCTTACTCTCACAAGCCTTTCAGACATAGATGATGGAGTGTTTCTACACAGTAGAAGTGACGGGAAACTGTTCAATCTCTCGCGCCTGTGTGCCAAGACCAAAATCAGAAACGTCCTGATCAAGGAGATGCTATTTGCTGATGATGCCGCTCTGGTATCAGACACAGAAGCCCTCCAAAGGTTCATTGACTGTTTTGAGCAAGCATGTAACGACTTTGGCTTAGCTATCAGCCTTAAGAAGACCAACATCATGGGTCAGGCTACATCGGACATCCCAAACATACATATTGGAGACCACAGATTACAAGAGGTGGAGAAGTTTACCTATCTGGGCTCTACCGTCACCTACAACCTATCCCTTGACGCTGAGCTCAATATACGCATTGGCAAGGCAGCTGCTGCGATGGCCCAACTCTCCAAACGGGCTTGGGACAACAATAAGCTGATCAAGACCACGAAAATGAAGATCTACCAGGCATGTGTACTCAGCACTCTACTGTATGGAAGTGAGACTGGACGCTATACACACGCCAAGAGCGTCGCCTAAACATCTTTCACCTGCGCTGCCTCCGAAAAATCCTCCACATCAAATGGCAGAATCATATCCCCAACAAAGATGTCCTCAGGCAAGCAGGAATACCAAGCATGTTTGCACTCCTCACACAAAGACGTATGAGATGGCTTGGGCATGTTAGCCGTATGAAAGATGGCAGAATCCCCAAGGACATACTCTACGGAGAGCTTGCTAGCGGTACCAGGTCTGTGGGTAGACCGATCTTACGTTACAAGGATGTTTGCAAAAGGGACATGAAGGCCTGCAACATCAATATTAGCGGTTGGGAGGCAGTTGCCGGCAACCGTGGAGAATGGCGTCGTACAGTAAAAGAGGGAATACAAAGGAGTGACAGAGAGAGAGAGGAGAAATGGAAAGAAAAGAAGAGACGTCAACAAGAAACTATGACATTACAACCAGCCAGGAACAGTCTTCGCTATATTTGCGGTACCTGCCAGAGGGAGTGTTTGTCCAGGATAGGACTACACAGCCACAGCAGGAAATGTATCAGGATATGAAATATAAAAGCCGGACTGGACTATTTTATGCGCAACTCCATTGTCTCCCGAGACAAAAAGGATGCCAACCAACATATATATATATATATATATATATATATATATATATATATATATATATATATATATAACAAATTAAGGAACGTCCATAATAGGCCGTTCAACCCACTAGAAATAACAGCCAAGGCTTCAACCGCAAAATAGTAGTAATTCCGCAAACCAGGAGAAAATTAAAAAAAACATTTACCCTGTTACACTTTATACAATGCATTGTTTCATCGATTTTTAATGGTAAATCTGCCTGATTAAATTGAATCAAGCTAATCTTACATACGCCAACAGATTCATCAGTAAAGTAAGCCAGGAGGGAGAGATATTTACACGAGGCAGCACCACTACCGCTTCGGCAATATCTAACCTAAAATTTGTTGCTACCCTATATTGATTATATATATATATATATATATATATACACACACAGAAGGATAAGATCAATATTTAAATATCGATTTTATCAGGTGGCCAGCATGGGAATAAAAACCATCAAAGGTAACACTTATTTAAAATTATAATGTAGGGTAATAGCAGTCAAAACTTGACTCTAGAGCCACATTAAATGTTCATATAGCACCAGGAGAGAAGACGAAGAGACAAAATAGAATAGCAAACATTTCTGGATAATTCCAGATCCCGGATTTCTGACTCTGCATAAGAAATGCTCTGCCTTCATCAGTGGAATATACTCAGAAAAGCAAATAAATACAAATATATACATATACAACATACGATATACTTACATATACGAATGTATTTATAATATATATATATATATATATATGTATATATATATGTATATATATATATATATATATATATATAATATATATATATATATATATATATATATATATGAGCGTGTATATATAAATCAAGGCGGCTATCAGCATTTTAAGACCAACAGGGAAATAATTCACAATCACTAAAGGTGACAAGAGTGCGGTGAGCACCAGCATTATTAGAAATATTAGTCATAGACTATTTCGTTTTGGGATTTGGTTTGCAAGATTCTTTATATGAGTTCGTGTGTTGAAGCATATTCTGTTCTGTCTGGGGAGAGCCATTTTCTTTTTGTGCCTTATAATTCCACACACTCACTAGTAATATTTCAACGTATTTCTTATTTTTATTTTCCTAAAACATTTCGTTGAGTCTTGCAAACTTTTACCAGTGATTGTGTTAAATTATAGTCATAGACACCTTAGCCATAAAAAAAAACACATAGTGCATTGGCAGGGGGGGGAGAACATTCCCCACGGTAAGCCAGATGGATTAGATTAACATGGTAATTTCTTATAAGAAGTTAATACTCATCAGCAATGCTCACTCCATTACGGCTGGTGGAGGTTAACTCCCGCCTGTCAATATCATTGAGAATGACATAAAAATGAGTGATTGATTTCACAAAATGGCAATGTGAAGATTATAAAATAATTAAGGTGGCTAACACGCAATTTAAAACCAACCAGGTAATTACATATATATATATATAATATATATATATATATATATGATACGTTTATAAAAATTTATACACGGAGGGAAGACCACCATGTGGATTTCTTACATGCTAAAGAGGGCAAGCCACGGTACTGGACGAATATGTTCTTAACACTAACTTTTAGTCACCCGCTTGTAGTTCTAGCCTTCTTCACTAATTCTGTTCTCAACCATACTGAATGCGGTTATTTTACCTATGATGATCCAATCCTAAGCTATATTTGAATATAGAAATAATTGAAACAAAACAATTAATCTCTTTAAGTGTTCAAAGTCAACTGCGGCGCAATATCTCCCAAGTTTTGAACAAATTCCAGGCATTGCTCAACATGAATTTGCTTGATGAAAGTAAGTATCGTGTTTCTTCATTTTTTTATCACCATTACCGTCATAATTAGCTTCATCAATCACCATTACCATCCTCTTCGTCGTTGTCGTCATCATCAACCACAATGGATGATACCTTAGGACACAGACTCCCTCCCTCTCTCTCATACATACAACTATTCATTTACATTTTCTCGAAGCTTGGATAATTTCAATAAATCAGCATTTTATTTGGCTCTTTTCCGTTTCTTGTCCCTACGGAACGGTTTGTCTAACCGAGGGCAAAAATGTTTTCTTCTAATTTTGTATAGAAGTAGAAGATGCAGACTCTACTGGGCAGAATAATTCACACAATTCCAGTACTTTCTTTAATTCACTCAGGAAAATTATTCAATGCTGCAAATAATTTTCCTCAGCGAAAATTCATTTTGTTCGACGTGATCATATTAATTTTTGAATTAGGATCGATAGATACACACACAGCTTATACGCTTTAACTCATCTCTAAGAGATATAAAAGAGGAATAAATCACATCCCATTGCCGAACAATGATATAATTTTTTTTCTCTTCGTTTCCATTCATTTCATTTTACCACTGCCAAATCAATATAATGTCTATCTATTTCCGGCATAAAAGAGGTTTATGCGCATCCGGTCAGTATGTCTAAGTAGTGGTCAATATTGAGGAAATGCAACAATGGAGGCCGCGAAACAGACAGAAGCATTTTTACTAGTCAAATCCCGTAACAAATTATATATTGCTCGGGAAAATGTAAAAATATATATACATATACACGTACATATTTCGGGATGGTCATGTTATTTATTATTTAAAAAAATATATAAATGAATAAATATATGTGTGCATATATATATTGTGTGCCCAGGTAGAGTACACGGGGATCTCTACGTTCATCAGTGTTCGGGCAAACAGATCACATCGGCATAATTTGAAGAAGGCTGTCAAAGTAGTTTCTCATGGATTCAGATCTACGTTTCGAGCATTGTCTTCTGTGAAATATACACGCTGGCCATTTTCAAGATGTACGGATAGATTTTAGGAAAGTGTTCCTACATGTAAACAGGATGTGACATTTGTGTTGACAGTGTATTTGTCTAAAAGCAGAACCGTCCTTCCATCAGCGCTTGTCAATTGGCTGAAGTAACAAGAAAGGCATCGTCATTCATTGTATATTCGTGAATAAGTCACAAACTGAAATACGTTGATCTATTGTTTAGGGAAATATTATTTACTTGTTTAAGGGTTGTACTGGATACATAGCGAAAACAGCTCTAACAGTTCGAATAGTAAGAAATAAACATATATATATATATACAAATTCATACTATCCGGTAATTAATGTGCTTAAACTTTTATATTTTATGTTTTTTTCATTATGTTTCCAGGTTCAAGTACTGGTAATGGAACAGAGGATAGAACAGCAGAAACAAACTTTTGAGTGAAAATCGAAAAAGAGCCTCCAAGAATCGTCTTTGATGATATTTTATGCTATAAAACGATATTTTCTGCATATATAATACAAAATAAAATTTTCTCCATATATAATATAAAATAATATTTTCTCCATATATAATATGAAATAATATTTTCTCCATATATAATATAAAATTATATTTTCTCCATATATAATATAAAATTATATTTTCTCCATATATAATACAAAAATAAAATTTTCTCCATATATAATATAAAATAATATTTTCTCCATATATAATACAAAAATAAAATTTTCTCCATATATAATATGAAATAATATTTTCTTAATATATGATATAAAATAATATTTTCTCCATATATAATATAAAATATTCTTTCCTTGTAACGACACTATAATTGTACGTTTCAATACAACACTATGCATGCATGAGACTGTATAATCCACCATGATGTAATTTAAACAAGTTTCAGGGCCTCACTATGGCTTGAAACAGAAAATATTGCATGATTTGAAATTATATTGATATTCTATCTTCTTGCCAATTTAATGTTATCAATGTAAGCTTTAGAATTGTTAAATAAAGGATTAAATCTGATCTGTTGCTACCGTTCGTTTTCTAGATGAAATACTGTAATCCCGCAGACTAAGATCAAATACTACCGGAAGAGGCATTGATTCCATTTGTTATTTTAAACATTCCACTAAAATGTTAAAACTTGCAAAATGTATCATGTTGATTAGATTTACGATCATTTATCTAATTAGTATTATCAGGTCATTCAATTGTCATTGTTCAAGTAATCAACATTTCACAAACAGCTGGAATGGAAGCACTCCGTCGGTTACGACGACGAGGGTTCCGGTTGATCCGAATCAACGGAACAGCTTGCTCGTGAAATTAACGTGTAAGTGGCTGAGCACTCCACAGACACGTGTACCCTTAACGTAGTTCTCGGGGATATTCAGCGTGACACAGAGAGTGACAAGGCCGGCCCTTTGAAATACAGGTACAACAGAAACAGGAAGTAAGAGTGAGAGAAAGTTGTGGTGAAAGAGTACAGCAGCGATCACCACCACCCCTTGCAGGAGAACTCTGTCGGTTACGACGACGAGGGTTCCGGTTGATCCGAATCAATGGAACAGCCTGCTCGTGAAATTAACGTGTAAGTGGCTGAGCACTCCACAGACACGTGTACCCTTAACGTAGTTCTCGGGGATATTCAGCGTGACACAGAGAGTGACAAGGCCGGCCCTTTGAAATACAGGTACAACAGAAACAGGAAGTAAGAGTGAGAGAAAGTTGTGGTGAAAGAGTACAGCAGGGATCACCACCATCCCCTGCCGGAGCCTCGTGGAGCTTTAGGTGTTTTCGCTCAATAAACACTCACAACGCCCGGTCTGGGAATCGAAACCGCGATCCTATGACCGCGAGTCCGCTGCCCTAACCACTGGGCCATTGCGCCTCCACTCACAAACAGCTACATTCCAATCAAAGCACCGGACGTAGATTCGTCTTCTACACGTTCATGTCTACTTTCACTCCATCAATGTTACACTAACACGGGACTGCGCATGCCTCAATGTCTTCATTGAAGTAGTTTCTTAGTTATATTCTCTACATGATATTCGGGCCCATTAGGCCGCAGTCTCTCTCGGGATCCAACATATTCCAACCCCCGGGGATAGAAGACACCCCACTAAAAGAGATGCCAGTCTGTTGCAAGTTTAACCCTTGGTTGTTGCTGGTATTTCTTCTCAGATGACTGCACTGGAAGTGTTTAAGGACACTTTAAGAAGCATGTGGAGAAATATAGTCCAATAGGGGATGCTAGAAATAACAGCCAAGTATGTTAAAGTTTGGTTTTGTGTTTCATATGAAAATGAAGGACACTTCGAAACTCTTCTGTCTCCTTCCTCATTCTGCATTAATACCTCATCCTTCCCCTCTTCCTTTCTCTAATACATGATAGACTCCCTCTCTTATCACACACATCATTCCCTCTCCTTCTCTCCTCCTCTCCCTCCCCCTCTTTCACTTATTTATGTTATTGTTTAACCCCGCCTCCCTCATCCCTCGTTTTCTCTCAACTCTTACTCTCCCTCCCTCACAAAGCATATATCTCATACGTCATCTCTATTTCCTTCCCCCTCCCTCACTTTTTGTCTCTCTCTCCCTCCCACTTTACCACCTCATATCTCATACTCTCCCTCTACCTCTTTTGCGCTCCGCCCCACGTCACACTCTCCCTCTCTTTCTAAACCTATGTATCCTTCTCTCTCTCCCTCCACCTCCTTATATAATATTCTCTCATTCTCTTACCTCTTTCCTTCTCTCCCTTTCTCCTCCCTTTCCCTCTCCCTCTCTTTCTCTATGTCTGTCTCTCTCTTTCTCCCTCTCGCTTCTTATGTCTCTCTCTGTCTCCGTGTCTCTGTTTGTCTGTCTCTCTCCTTCTCCCTCTCTCTCCCTCTCCCTCTCTCTATTACCTTATTATATATTAACATTTATTTCTCTAATCCCTCCTCCTTCCATCCCTCTCTCTCTCCCTCTCCCTCTTTCTTCTCATCATTTTTACAGAATTACGTCGCCTTCCTCTCTATCTCTCTCATTCTTTCTATCTTCCTTTCTTTCTTTCTTTCTTTCTTTCTTTCTGTTTTTCTTCATCTTATGTCTTTCTTTCTTTCCTCTTTCCTTCTTTCTTTCCTCCTTTCTTTCTTTCTTCTTTCTTCTTCCTGCCTTACTTCACTTCTCTCATTCGTTATTCTTTCTTTGCTTCTTATTTCTTTCATTATTTTTTCTTTCCTCATTTCTTATTTATTTCTTTCTTTCTTTTTTTCCTGAATTTCTCGTATCTTTTTATTTTCTTATTACATTTTTTCTTTCTTCGTTACTTTTCTTCCTTTTTTTGTCGTGCTTCTTTTCCTTTCCTTTTCTCCTTTTTCTGTCTCTCCCTCTCACCCTGCTCTTATCCTTCTCACTTTCTTTCCTTCTTTTTTCCTTCTTTCTTTTTCCTTTTTTCCCCTTCATTCTTTCTATTTTTCTCTCTTTTTCCTTCTATCTTTACTTCTTTGTTCTTTCCATCTTTCCTTCTTTTTATTCTTCTTCATTCTTCTATCTTTCCTTCGTTTTCCTTCTATCCTTCCTTCTTTTCTTCTCACTTTCTTTCTTTATTTCTTTCTTACTTCTTTATTTCTTTCTTTTTCCTTTTTTTTGTTTCTTTTTCCTTTCTTTCTTTCTTACTTTCTTTTTCCCTTTCCTTCTTTCTTTCATTCCTTCTTTCATTCTTTCTTACGTTCTTTCTTTTTTACTTACTTTCTTTCTCCCTTTCTTTCTTTCCATTTTACATTCTTTTTTCTTTCTTTCTTTCTGTCTCTCTTTCTTTCATTCCCTCTTTTTTTTTTTCTTTATTTCTTTTTTCTTTCTTTATTTATTTCTTCCTGCCTTTTTTCTTCCTTTTTTCTTTCTTTCTTTCTGTCTCTCTTTCTTTCCTTCTTTCTTTTTTTCTTTATTTATTTCTTCCTGCCTTTTTCTTTCCTTCTTTCTTTCTTTCTTCCTTCTTTTTCTTTCTTTTTCTTTTTTTTCTTTCTTCTTTCTTTTTTCTTTCTTTCCTTCTTTCCTTCCTCCCTTCCTTCCTTCCTTTCTTTCTTCCTTTCTTTCTTTCTTTCTTCCGCTCTCATTTCATGCATTTTTACAGAATCACGTTACTTTATTCCTTCCTTTCTCTTTTCGTTCATTCCTTCTTTTTTTCTCTTTTCATTCTTCCTTTCTCTCTCTCTCTCTCTCTCACACACTTTCTTTCATTCTTTCCTTCCTTTTACTCTTTCTCTCTCTCACTCTCTTTCCTTCCCTTAATCTCATTGTTTCCCTCCCCAAACCAATTCGACTTTTATAAAAGAATCTCACCTCTCTATTGTCTCGCATCATTCGTGAAACAGCAACCAAACACCTTGAAATTCCTAAAGTTATTTTCTATATCAAAGCAGGACACTTGAGGAAGCGTCTATCAAATATATTGTCCTACATGTGGTCGGGAAATATGCTAGAAAAAACAGTTCAGTACACTGTATTCTGCATTGTTTTGCATGAAAGATTGAAAGAGACTTTAAGAAGCATCTGGAGGAATAATACACAATTGGTGGTCCTACGTGATGCTAGAAATAACAGCCAAGTATATCAAAGTTTTGTGTTGTCACTCATATTAAAATTAAAGGTACTTAGAAAATCCTCTCTCTCCCACCTCAGCATGTATTAATATATCAACCCAAATCTAAGCCGAATACCCCTAACCTCTAAGCCACTTGCCTTCACTCCAGCGACCATGCAAACTGTGTGATTCTATGGGTTTGGCATTTGGCGAAGGAAGGAGTTTTATACCGCTGTCCTCTTGAGTTTCTCGCCTTGATATTGATTTATCTGTGATCTTGGCTAGCAAGAAGTCCAGTTGTTTCTTGAAAATATCTACTCCGATTCCATAGAGATCCCTCCGATATTTTGGTGAGGAGTTAAATAGCAGTGCTCCCTTGAATCCCAAGATGAGACAGCTGGAACTTTTTGGAACAGTGCAGTGCGGTCCATTTCGAGGTCTAGTATTATTCTCAAATATGTATGTATGTATGTATGTATGTATGTATGTATGTATGTATGTATGTATGTATGTATGTATGTATGTATGTTTGTATGTATGTATGTATGAATGTATATATGAATGTATGCATGCACGCACGCACGCACGCACGCGGATATGTGTGTGTGCATGTGTATTGCGCGCGTGTGTATGTATTTATGTGTGTGTTAGTGTGAGGTTTAAGTTTAGGGCCATAGTGTTAGTGGTCTCTGTCTTCTTTCTCTTCCCTACACAATTACTTCGACCTATGTCCACCTTGTTCGTCTTATTATGTCTGCTACTTTTCGTTCACCTTGTCTCTTCCATGTCAATACTTTAATCTCTTCCTTAGCAAGTTTCGTTCCTTCTTGATGTAGAAGATATCTAGTTATATTTCACGTCCCCTTGTCACAAATAATTAATTAATCACACCCCATTCCATACTAGAATCGTTGAAATGTAACCAGGTATTGTAACATGTAGTTTTACTCATATTTTTTAACCTCTGGACATGGTGATCTCCTGCTACACGTATTCATGAAGATGTTATGTTTAAATCACGAAAAGGAAGAGGTGTTACATAATAATTCTCATTGTAGTGTAAGGATATATTTCAAATACCGCTTGTTATTTATGTGTGGTTAAAAAGTTTTCTTCGATCTTGATTCGGGGGATTAAGAACTACAGAAATAGTAGTTAAAAAAATTGTAAACGATGGCCATAATTATAAACATCTTTATACCCAATTAAATGGATTAAGAACTTGCTTGTCTCTCATGGATACATTGAATCGTTTCCTTTCTAGACAACACAACGTAATAGTACATACATTGTATTGATGAAACAAAGGTATAAAGTCGACCCATGCGGAATCTGAAGTTGGTACATACACTTTGACGAAGTAGTGCTAAGAATTATTTGCCAGGCGTTCGAACAATTCTGCCAACTCATATATATTTAAATAAACACACCTAGACACACACACATATATATATATATATATATTTATATATGTCAAGTTTTGTTCCTTTCGAGAAGTAGAATATATCTTATTATATTTCACGTCCCCTGGTAATAAATATCGAATCATGCCCCATTCTCTACTACAGTAGGAGAAATGTAACCAAGGAAGGCATCGTATTTCTACTGTTAACTACTGGACTCAGAAGGCCACACATCTGCAATATTCAACAGCCTATGGTTTCTGGTCGACTTCCCTAACGAATCCTCAACCCAACTAATAATTTTTGACCATCATGAGCATAATGAACCTTGCGAGTCCTGGATACAATACTTTCTACACCCATCCCTTCATCACTACCTTCATTCAAACCGACGCAGGCATCGGGTTTCGACACTTCCCTTTCACGACCGACCCAAGTTATCCGTTACTTGCTATGGGCAGACACTGGATGCCAGTTGTGCCTCTCTGGGAAAAGTCTCCTATTGAAACAGGGCCTGGATTAGCGTGAACTTAAGTAGTCAACATAACATTGAGTGCCGCTCAAAGCAGCTCCATTGATATCATCGGTGCCCTGATCCTACGAATATCTGGGACTGTTCCATCATCTGCGAAGTTCACGAGCCGCCAATTTCTGTACATCACTCCTTCAACTGACAAACATTTTTTTCTCTCCAAGTGTGTACCACCCTCGTTATTCATCCGCATTCTTCAGAATTGTAGAAAAGTGTGGAAATATAGGCACCACGATGGAAACATATCGAAACGATGTTATCTTCTTCATATTGGAGAAATGGAAAACAACCTATACTATTACGTTGTGTTGTTTAGAAGAAAAAAAGATTCAATGTATCTGTGAGAGACGGGCAAGTTCTTAACCCATGTAATTGGGTATAAAGATGTTTATAATTATGGCCATCGTTTTCAAATGGGGATTATATTTTCACACTTGTCATGGCAAGAGTTATTTTTCTTGTTTGCAAGGGAGGTAACTTGAAAAAAAGTCTTGGTATTTTCACAAATCTTAGATGTTAGTGTTACTTCCCTTACAAAGGAATTTATATTTTTGAATTTTTAACTGATATTTTAACTGAAATATCATAAATGTGGCAGGAATAATGTATGGACCCAAGGGTATGGGAGTGAAGTCGAATCAGACGGTATTAGAACTCGGAACATAAAGTCTGACAAAATATAAAATTATCTCATGTATTTTTCTTTAATACACGCACACGTGTTTGTGGATATATCTGTACTGTTTTCATTAAGGTGTCTGTATGCGTGTACGTGTTTGTGTTGGGCGTTTGTACGTGTGCGCATTGTGTGTGCATCTATATGTATGTATGTATGCATGCATGCGTCTTAGCGTGAGGTTTAGTGTTAGGGCTACAGGGTTCGTCGTCTTCTTTCTTGTACACGATTACTTCGACATAGGGTCACCTTGCTCGTCTTATATCGGCTATTCGTCGTTCACCGTGTCGCCTCCATCTCAGCACTTTCCTATTAAGGCTTGTTCCTTTCGTGAAGTAGAAGATATCTTGTTATATATCACGTCCCCTGGCAATAAGCATTCAACCATGCCCCATTCCCTATTACAATAGGAGGAATGTGAGCAAGGAAGGCAACATGTAGCTCTTCTACTGTTAACCAAGGATATAGTAATTTCCTGTTACATATATTTCGTGAAGATATTATGTTTACATCATGAAAAGTACTAGTGGCTACATAATAATATCCGTTGCTGCATAAGGAGAAGATATTTCTGATATCTCCTGCTATGTATGTGTGGTTAAAATTTCTTTTGGATCTTGTTTGTGAGATTCAGAAGGAAAAATGGCGGTTAAGGAAGTAGGAAACAGAACTGTGTATACTGTCTGTCAGTGCACTCAATACCGTAATGTTCGTGAATTCGACAATTCTCCTTCAACTTTCAGTTACAATTTTATTCGTTGATCATTTTTTGCCTCTAACCCTTGCCTTGCTTTGTAGACATCAGTACTCATCGGAATGCCTAGCAACAGGCAACTCCAATGAAAGTCTTATCCGAGAAGGTCCGCTGCAACGTCATCTCCGAAGCTGGATCTAGCAAAAAGTGGGCTAACTTTGAGCTGAGATGTTCAGACTACACACAAGCTAGTGGACTTATGCGTAACGAAGTAGTCTTTCAGCTTAACGAATACTGCAACGAGACCCTCAGAAAAGATTTTACATAGGCGTTCGATGCGTTGGCCTCCAGCGATGAGCGAGCTGTCCTCACTCACATTAAGTCCATGGTTCTCCGCCAAGAAAATGTGATTGTCATTTCTGTGCAGATACAGCAAATGTACCTGGATGGGGACGAACCCGTTAGGATATTTGCAGCGTGTCGTAGATGACAGTGAGGTGTTTGCAAATTCAAATTGGAATGCCTTTGGAACGTCATATTTCGCGATGTTCTTGTATGTGGGTTGGAGGACTAGGAGGTAGGCCTTGACACAATGGGTGACTCCAAGTAATACATGACTCTGAAAGAAGACACTTCCCCAATATGACACGCAGTGAGACTGAACCCGAATCCATGTGGTTGGTAAGCAAGCTATTTACCACACAGCCACTCCTGCACTTATACACATATATACGACGGGCTTCTTTCAGTTTTCGACTCCCAAATCCAAAGCAAGCTACTTATCACAAACCTGCTCCTACGCCTATCAATATATATATACTGCGTGGGATTTAAGTAGTTAATAAATAATATGAATTGGTATTATCTGTAAGTTGATGATTGAATGGAAACTGTTCCTCCATATATATATATATATATATATATATATATATATATATATATATATATATATATATACATATATATATACATATATATATACATACATACATACATACATACATACCTACATATACATACACACACATACATACACACACACACATAATATATATATATATATATATATATATATATATATATATATATATATATATATATATATATATATATTTCTGTGAGTAATTTGAATTTCCCTCAAAATAAGTTAAGGAACTTACATATCTACAACTTTGGACACACAAACGAACACCTAACAAAAAAATTAGAAATATAAATATCCCCAATTCTGTGTGAACATCTTGTCGTCCCCTCTTCCTATCAGAATATGAAAAAATGCCTTTTATTGTAACAACACAACTAAATGCACGATAAAAGAAAAATTATGGAAGTAAGCACCTGCTAATATATACATGTATATACTTAAAAACTTAAATATATTACCCAAACATGTAAACACAACTTTTACAACTTTTATTGCAACAACACAATTGAATTCAGGAATTTTTAAAATATGTGTGGTGTATGTGTGTATGTATACATATGTATGTATGTGTGTGTATATTATATGTATTATTATTTTCTTACCATTAATTGCAAATACAAGTTGAATTGCTTTTCGAGCCAGCGCTCCCAGTATCAACTGGTTTTGGCCTCTCTTGACCCAAAGGGTCCTTTGTACTCTATGTACTCTATGGCCGACCTCGCCACCATCTGCTGAATCTATTTATAGATTACCTCTTGCTAACCAACTACTACTACTACTACTACTACTGCGGCTGCTACTGTTGCTGCTGCTACTGCTACTACTACTGCTGCTGTCACTACTGCTGCTACTATTGCTACCACTGTTGCTGCTGCTTCTGCTGCTACTACTGCTGCTGTTGCTGCTGCCACTACGGCTACTGCTACTGTTGCTGCTGCCATTACTACTGCTGTTACCACTGCCTCTGCTACTGCTGATAGTGATATTGCTGCTGCTGCTGATGATGATGATGAATGTTAGTGGCTGAAAATAAATATATAAAACAAACGTAGGAAAAAGAATGAAAAATCTAATAATAATTTAACATTACTTGAAAAGGAAGTGGGTAGCGAACTTCTTCACTACTTCTGGGAGTGACGACCCTGCCTGACACGCGTTCTGGGCTCAGCTGGCTCCGGCTGACAGTACCCGGTATGGGCCCCTATCCAGGGTTACGGAAAGGAGACAACCTTCAAAGAAATCCGGAGTGGAGCCCCGAAGGCGGTCTAGTGTTCGACTCGACACTCGTCCGGCAGCTCCTGCAACCAAGCTGGTGCCAAACGTAATGCACTGCACTCCTTTGGACTACATCAGCAAGGTCGAGAGAGGAAACCTGACGATTGGGTTACTCAGGACTTTCTTATCTATAGCCCAGGCCTGCGCAAACCTGGAGAGGACACTTCAGTGCTGCTGTAAAAAGCTGCAGAAACAACACGGGAGGTAACAGTCACGAGTGATAAATCTATTCAGATTGGCGTAAAATATGGGCGCTACGGGTTACCTCTGACGGTGGGAGGGACCTTCGTGTCCTATTGGTTAGCTACTGCCCACCTCAAGCTGGGCAGCCGCCAGTTAATAAGGTGCTGACCCGCTACAGGTCGCCTGCTTCATTGGGTGCTTGAAGCTAAGAGTATGACTTGAAAAGCGGCCTGCAACCTCTGCACCAGGCAAACAACTAAAAGTCAAGAAAACACCAGTTGTGCGGTTGGCAAGCTGGAATGTGAGGACCATGTGCCCTGGAATATCTGATGATCTACTCAGGGTTGAAGACACAAGGAAAACGGCCATCATTGACCGTGAACTAAAGAGGATCAACATAGATATTGCTGGGCTGCAGGAGACAAGTCTCCCCTCAAACGGCAAACTCAAAGAGCAGGATTTCACCTCCTTTTGGCAGGAAGCGATCCAGAAGAACCTCGTCAGCATGGCGTTGGCTTTGCAGTGAGAAACTCATTACTCTCCTCAATAGAACCACCATCAGGAGGCACTGAGCGTATCCCCTCACTACGCCTCTCGACTTCTTCTGGCTCAGTACATCTACCCAGCATGTCTGCTCCCACTCTCTACAGCTCAGAGGAGACCAAGTACCAGTTCTACAAAGATCTCAACTGTGTCATAGAAAATATACCAACGACTGAAAATATCTACCTTCTGGGGGATTTAAACGCTCGCGTGGGATCTGACCATGATTCGTGGCCCATTTGTGTTGGACACTTTGGTATTGGCAACATGAATGACAATGGTCAGAGACTACTCGAATTCTGCACATACC
Source organism: Octopus sinensis (assembly GCF_006345805.1). Classification (NCBI taxonomy): domain Eukaryota; kingdom Metazoa; phylum Mollusca; class Cephalopoda; order Octopoda; family Octopodidae; genus Octopus; species Octopus sinensis. The sequence continues at coordinate 19,290 of NW_021833849.1, forward strand.
ACAACCTGTGCATCACAAACACATTCTTTACCAACAAGCCTTCCCACAAGGCATTTTGGAGACATCCAAGATCTCACCACTGGCATCAGCTGGATCTCATCATTACATGGAGATCCTTTCTGAATTCTACTCTATTGACCCGCAGTTACCACAGCGCGGATTGTGACACAGACCACTCACTAATTTGAAGTAGGGTGAGGATTCTGCCTAAAAAAGTCCATCGCTTCAAGAAAGTGGGCCGACCACGCATTAACACTGCCAGAACCTCGGAACCTACACTGCGAAAATGTTTTGCTGCTTCTATCAAGGTTGCCCTCAGTAGCTGCCCAACCTCCTCTGCTGAAAGTAGGTAGAACTATATCAGGGAAGCTTTGTATACGACATCAATAGATACTTTCGGCATGAGAGAAAGGCAAAACCCAGATTGGTTCAATGCGGGGCTCTCAGAGCTGGAGCCAGTTATCGAAGCAAAGCGTGCAGCTCTGATGCAATACAAGAGTGACTCTTCTACAAAGTCACTCGAAGAACTCAGAAAGGCACGAAATAAAACCCAACTGACAGCCAGATGCTGTGCAAATAGGTATTGGCAAGAAAATCTGTCAGAGTATCCAGTCAGCTGCTGACAGTGGCAACACCTGTGGGATGTATGCCGGTTTGAAGAAGGCCCTCGGTCCATCCGCAACCAAGTCAGCCCCTCTGGAGATCTCATCAGGGATCAAGGCAAGCAAATGGATAGATGGGTGGAGCACTACCAGGATCTCTACTCACGGGAGACTACAGTGGCTGAGTCTGCAGTCGAGAGTGTCAAGATCTTGCCAGTCATGTGCGAACTTGACGGTCCGCCATCTATAGCAGAGCTCATCAAGGCTGTTGACTCCCTAGCAAGAAACAAGGATCCGGGAAAAGACGGCATCCCCTCAGATATCGTCAAAGCCGGCAAAAACCCCATCCTGCTTCGGCATCTTCATGAGCTTCTGTGTCAGTGCTGGGAAGAGGGTACAGTCCCTCAGGATATGCGGGATGCTAACATCATTACGCTTTACAAAAACAAAGGTAACCGTGGTGATTGTAACAATTACCGTGGTATATCTCTTCTAAGCACTGTTAGAAAGACCTTTGCCCGCGTTATCCTGGCAAGGCTACAACTACTTGCTTCTCGTATCTATCCGGAATCGCAGTGTGGCTTTAGAAGAAGCAGATCAACTATCGATATGACATTCTCCGTACGCCAACTTCAGAGAGCAGAAAATGCCATTATATATGGCCTTCATTGATCTAACAAAGGCTTTTGACTCGGTAAGCAGAACAGGCCTCTTCATCCTGCTCCAAAAAATCGGATGTCCACCAAAGCTGCTGAGGATCATCAAGTCTTTCCATGATGACATGCAAGGCACCTTACAGCACAACGGTTCAACATCAGCCGCCTTCCAAATAAAAAACGGGGTAAAGCAAGGTTGTGTCCTCGCTCCTACATTGTTTGGCATCTTCTTCTCGCTCTTACTCTCACAAGCCTTTCAGACATCAGATGATGGAGTGTTTCTGCACAGTAGAAGTGACGGGAAACTGTCCAATCTCTCGCGCTTGTGTGCCAAGACCAAAATCAGAAACGTCCTGATCAAGGAGATGCTATTTGCTGATGATGCCGCTCTGGTATCACACACAGAAGAAGCCCTCCAAAGGCTCATTGACTGTTTTGAGCAAGCATGTAACGACTTTGGCTTAGCTATCAGCCTTAAGAAGACCAACATCATGGGTCAGGCTACATCGGACATCCCAAACATACATATTGGAGACCATAGTTTACCTATCTGGGCTCTACCGTCACCTACAACCTATCCCTTGATGCTGAGCTCAATATACGCATTGGAAAGGCAGCTGCTGCGATGGCCCAACTCTCCAAACGGGCTTGGGACAACAATAAGCTGATCAAGACCACGAAAATGAAGATCTACCAGGCATGTGTACTCAGCACTCTACTGTATGGAAGTGAGACTTGAACGCTATACACACGCCAAGAGCCTCACCTAAACATCTTTCACCTGCGCTGCCTCCGAAAAATCCTCCGCATCAAATGGCAGAATCATATAAAAGAGGTTTATGCGCATCCGGTCAGTATGTCTAAGTAGTGGTCAATATTGAGGAAATGCAACAATAGAGGCCGCGAAACAGACAGTAGCATTTTTACTAGTCAAATCTCGTAACAAATTATATATTGCTCGGGAAAATGTAAAAATATATATAGATATACACATACATATTTCGGGATGGTCATGTTATTTATTATTAAAAAATATATATAAATGAATAAATATATGTGTGCATATATATATTGTGTGCCCAGGTAGAGTATACGGGGATCTCTACGTACAACAGTGTTCGGGCAAACAGATCACATTGGCATAATTTGAAGAAGGCTGTCAAAGTAGTTTCTCATGGATTCAGATCTACGTTTCGAGCATTGTCTTCTGTGAAAGATACACGCTTGCCATTTTCAAGATGTACAGATAGATTTTAGGAAAGTGTTCCTACATGTAAACAGGATGTGACATTTGTGTTGACAGTGTATTTGTCTAAAAGCAGAACCGTCCTTCCATCAGCGCTTGTCAATTGGCTGAAGTAACAATAAAGGCATCGTCATTCATTGTATATTCGTGAATAAGTCACAAACTGAAATACGTTGATCTATTGTTTAGGGAAATATTATTTACTTGTTTAAGGGTTGTACTGGATACATAGCGAAAACAGCTCTAACAGTTCGAATAGTAAGAAATAAACATATATATATATACAAATTCATAGTATCCGGTAATTAATGTGCTTAAACTTTTATATTTTATGTTTTTTCATTATGTTTCCAGGTTCAAGTACTGGTAATGGAACAGAGGATAGAACAGCAGAAACAAACTTTTGAGTGAAAATCGAAAAAGAGCCTCCAAGAATCGTCTTTGCTGATATTTTATGCTATAAAACGATATTTTCTGCATATATAATACAAAATAAAATTTTCTCCATATATAATATGAAATAATATTTCTTAATATATGATATAAAATAATATTTTCTCCATATATAATATAAAATATTCTTTCCTTGTAACGACACTATAATTGTACCTTTCAATACAACACTATGCATGCATGAGACTGTATAATCCACCATGATGTAATTTAAACAAGTTTCAGGGCCTCACTATGGCTTGAAACAGAAAATATTGCATGATTTGAAATTATATTGATATTCTATCTTCTTGCCAATTTAATGTTATCAATGTAAGCTTTAGAATTGTTAAATAAAGGATTAAATCTGATCTGTTGCTACCGTTCGTTTTCTAGATGAAATACTGTAATCCCGCAGACTAAGATCAAATACCACCGGAAGAGGCATTGATTCCATTTGTTATTTTAAACATTCCACTAAAATGTTAAAACTTGCAAAATGTATCATGTTGATTAGATTTACGATCATTGATCTAATTAGTATTATCAGGTCATTCAACTGTCATTGTTCAAGTAATCAACATTTCACAAACAGCTACATTCCAATCAAAGCACCGGACGTAGATTCGTCTTCTACACGTTCATGTCTACTTTCACTCCATCAATGTTACACTAACACGGGACTGCGCATGCCTCAATGTCTTCATTGAAGTAGTTTCTTAGTTATATTCTCTACATGATATTCAGGCCCATTAGGCCGCAGTCTCTCTCGGGATCCAACATATTCCAACACCCGGGGATAGAAGACACCCCACTAAAAGAGATGCCACTCTGTTGCAAGTTTAACCCTTGGTTGTTGCTGGTATTTCTTCTCAGATGACTGCACTGGAAGTGTTTTTCTCGTGGACAGAACGCATCGGACCAATAGTCCATGTGTCTATTTCTGTGTGTGTGTGTGTGTGTGTGTGTGTGTGTGTGTGTGTGTGTATGTGTGTGTGTGCGTGCGTGCTTGTCTGTCTATGTATGTGTGTGCTTTTTAGCTCCTTCTGTTTTCCGGATCATTGGTCGCTCTCTTGCCAGCCGGAACACCGCTTCGCCCTTCTTTTATACTCTGCTTGTTGCTGTTAAAAGATATATGTAGCCGTTTATCGTAACAGCTCTGTCATTTCTACCACTTATTATATGGCCTGTGGTTTTAGATGTCTTGGTACATCGACTGAACTAAGGAATTATCTTTTAGTTTCCTCCTAATTAGATGGTCGCACCATTTCACTCTCTTCCATCTGACTACTTCAGTTCTGGTTTATGTCATGTAAATAACGTTTCTTATACAAATTACGCCAGTCTCACTATAATATCTTTTTAGTTTTAAACACATCTTAATAACCTCTTACTTATGTGTTTCTAGACCCTGATTAGAGAAACAAAAATGTGCAACCTATCAATGCAACCCTGGCTGATGTCCTACAAGCTCCAGATCCTGTTTCTTAAATCTCTCAAATGCTATACATGCTAGCGTGACCTGTCTTTTCTAACCTGTGTGCCTAGTGCGACGGATACTACACAGCTCTCTTTGACATGTTCAACATAAGAACCATTCAGTGTAATTATTTCCTTTGCGTTGTGTAATTAATCTGTATATAATGCTATTCATTTTCATAGCCCATTTTCCCCATATTTCGTCTGAGACCATCAATATTAGGTTTGCTTCCCAACCACATAATTCCGATTTTTTTTCTTGGTCTCATCGTGTGACATGGCACTTTGGGCAATTTCCACCATACTGAGAGAAAAGTACTAGGGTCAATTCGTTCGACTAAAACTTATTCCAGGGGCCCTCCACCTCCTCCAGCATGGCTGCAGTCTCATGACTGAAATAAAGGAAAAAGTTTTAAAATATATATTTCCTCACTTCGTTATTATCTGTGAACACATATTTTCTCTATTCTCCTTTCAGTGAAGAAAACAAATCTGTCTCCATGACATTTCTCCTTTACTCACTCTCTATCTCTTTTGCTACTTCTCTCTCTCTCTCTCCTCTCTCTTATAGCTTTGCCTCTCCCATACACTTCCATCATCACTCCATGCTTCTCTCTCTCTCCCATATCACATGTTGCTTCCCTGCGCGTGGAGAATTAAGCCAGCAAAGACGTTCAACATTTTTATAATTGTTTTTCATCTCCGCTGTTTCGTTTAACATATTTTCTCTCTTCATTGTGAACCACAAACATAATCATTCTTCATTATTTTTCACACCATAACTTACTTCTCCTTGATCTGTTTCTCTCTGCCTTTCGGTCCTGATATGGCCCCTCCTCCATACCATTGCCCACAATCTCCATAGGTTCTACAACGATGAGCCCCCAATATACTACAAGCACTATGACGAACAACCTGGTTATGAATCTAACTCCGCAGGTTCACAATGTTCAAAAACACACCTACAGACATCTACACATCTGTGCCTTACATCAATATACAACACTTAACCTATATTGGGTGCTTGTCACACGTAGTTGCAGTACTTACAATCTTGTGAAAATATGACATACAACAGACAATTTGTAATACGTCCAGGCTGACAAGCAAGCTTTAATACGTGACTGCACGAAGATGTTGAATCCTATACAAACACAACATATAAATGGAACTAGTAGATTATAAACCGTAATGGTTAGCACAAGGTTTATCGAAGAATCAAATTCTGGATTAGTTACATCCACATCTTGGCTATGGGCTCCAAGAAGGGAAGTGCTGTTCCCTTGCATATTCCGCTATAATGCCTAGACGAATAGTAAAATTCTGAACATATGGACGTGATAGATGTGTAGCGAGACCAATTTCTATTATTGTATATTTGGAAACATTAAGTTAGTTTCTGAAAGCTCACCACGCTACTCTGTTGAGATTGGTTAAAATAACTATCATAAAAGTCATTGGACATTTATTGAACCCTGTGTTGTGATTAGCTGAGTGTTGCGCCGGCGCTGGATCGAAGGTCTAATAACGTTACGCGTTATATATTTCTGGAACCTCATTTCTTTTCATAAATTGGTGCCATAAATTATTTACGAGTCAGAGAGGTGAGAGTCATTCATCGAGGTGAAGTATGCGGATTCTGCCGTTTTCAGCATTAATTTGCTTACTCCATCTAATTTTTGAGAGCGGTCGAGTTCACTTTTAGTATTCTCGTTTGTGAGAGCAGTCGAGTTTATTTCAGATATTCTCATTCTAAAAATCATCTCTGGCTCATCGTTGAGAGGATGTTGGTATTGTCTCGGCGGAGGTTTGCACATTTTAAGTGCTCTACTGATTATTGTTATTGTTGTTGCTGCTTCTGCTGCTGCTGCTGCTGCTGATGATGATGATGATATACAAGGTAATTCGGTAAACTGAAAATATCATTTCAGTCACCTATTCGATTGATTTATTTACAGAGTAATTCAGTTAACTGAAAGTACCTTTTCAGTTATCCATTCGGATGTTTAATTTAAAGAGTTTACAGGTTTATCCGTGATCCATCCTTGCCTCATTCGTTACTGTTGTGGAAGGATTCCGACAACTCCCATATGATTAAAAGTGAATTGTCACAACATTTGCTATGAATAAAGAACTGTCGAGTTATCAGCAGTTCGCTGTGAGCCGTGTAACCTCGTATAACAGGAAGCCTCGTGCGTTCGTGTAAATACTTCGTTAAATTATTTATCAAACATACAAGGATAAAAAGTTACTTATAAAGGAAATATACTTACACCATACCTCACGTTTTTGACAGTATCCGCGGAAGGAAGAGACTTGTGGATGACATGAATTACATATTATGAAGCACAGAAACAAAACGCTGATGAATCTAAGACTTACAGGAAATTCGAAATTATGTCCTGTAACGCTCGAGTGCACATTAGGATACATGATGAAGATCATACCATAATTCAGCACATTGGTGAAGATCCTCATTGTTCATGTGCTTCAAAATCCATGCATCATATTCAGGTGGGGTTATTCAGTGTCCCGCAGTTGTTTTCATTACCCCCACCCAAAAATAAACTTACAGCCGCCTTTTTTATAAGCTAAATGAATTACTCCAAAGACTGAGCCCTGAAGATTTTATGAGGGATTTTGAAAAAGCTCTTATTAATAGCATTGTATCTGTTTCCTACTACTTCCATCTCATGCTGTCTTTTTCATCTATCACAAAATATATACAGAAAACATGTGAATTTGGCTTGAAGGACAGATACCATCATGATAATGAGTTTAGCATTAAAATCAGAGGTTTTTAAGCATTGCTAATTCTTCGTCTCGATGATGAGATTGACGGAGTCGAAAATCTTGTAGATGACGATGATCTTCCGCAAGAACTTGTGACCTACTTTAGATTATCGTACCTATGATAAGTGTGAAGTAAAGGAATGAGACCACGAAGGACTTCTCCCTAGTTTCCCATTGTCGAACATCTTGTAGATGACGATGATCCTCCTGCTAGAACTTGTGACCTACTTTGGATTATCGTACCTAAGAAGAGTGCAAAGTAAAGGAATCAGACTACAAAGGACTTCTCCCTAGTTTCCTATTGGTAGTTGGAATGTCCGCTTTAAAACAGAATCGGATATGCCTCGCACTAATAACCTTTTAGAGGGATTTCACAACGCCCTACAAATTTCCTTAATTTGTTCACATCCGAATATATGGAGATAATTACTGCATTGAGAAGGGAAGAACACTTGGCACAGCTGAGAAAGGTTGAATTTGATGGAGGTGGGATCTGCGAGACCAAACAAAAATAAAAGAAAGGATATAAGCAAACGGATAAGTATTGAGCGACATAGTCCCGAAAATAAGATGGATTTTATATGAGCAATGGCCCCTAACCTTCATTTTTATTGAAACTTTTAGTAATAATTTTAGGTTTTACTCGACTTTTTATTTCATCCTTATTCAACGTTTTATTTTTTGTAATATCGGGAGTGAGATTGACTTGTAGTCAAATTACCGGAGTCAAAATACCGTGTGTGAAGTTATCAGGATTCAAATTACCTGTCGCCAATTCAGTCGATGTCTGAGGGATACGGGTTCGAGTGCAACTTTTTTCCATCTCATAAGGGTACCCAGTCTTTCTCTGCTATCTCTACAGCTTTACTGGGTTTGAAATGTCCTTCCTTATCTGCAAGGTATCGCGTTTAAAATGGTTAAGTATGTTATCATTTATTTATGCAGAAGAGATAACATTACATGACAGGGAGTAGCTTTAATGGAAGAAAAACATTCGCAAAAT
>NW_021833849.1:32500-42500 GCF_006345805.1 Octopus sinensis
TCAAGGAAAGAGAGAGAAGAGAGAGAGGAGAGAGAGAGAGAGAGAGAGAGAATGAGAGAGTGCAAAATATAATGATGTATTCCTTTCAGTACCTGATGTTGTATTGAAAGAATGAAAAAGCAAAGTTGACGTTGATGGGATTTGAACTCAGGGCACAGAATGCCAGAATGACTACTTCAATACATTCTAAGCAATCCGCTAAAAATCCTGTCGAATCCCCAAGTAACAACTGGCAGGTATTTAATGCATGGAACATGCTTGGATGGAGTTGAAAGGCAAGGGGAGGTAATCCCTGTTTTTCTTTACCAGTGAGTGTTGCTAATTAAACCATCACCCATGTTGCTAATTGCACTTTAATTAGCAGATCGTTCGCAGTCATTATCTCCTGTGTTAACATTATTTTATTTACATTTGACAGCAGTTCATTATAAAAAATCTATTTGAAATGTCTCATCTTGTCAATCGGTTTCTACTATTTGGTTATTAATAACCAAATTTTGAATATGTTTTCATAATGATGCCTTTAATTGACTTATGTCTGCAAGTTTATTTGAAGTATGATAATTTTTTTTGTTTTTATTCCAGTTTGTGAATTTGTTTCATATTAAAATTTTGTATGAAGTCACTACGTTTTACCCCCTTAATACATTTTGTTTGATTTTTAAATTTTTAAATTTAAAGCAAGATAAAAAGAAAAGAAAAACAGTTTTCATTAGGAGCAGTGTTATATATTTTTTAATATAAAAATGAGAAATTTAAAAGCAAATATTTGAACAGCATTGTTAAAAACAACAACATTGTGTAATTCCTTCTGTCAAATATAATTCTTCAGAAAAGAACAAGCATTATCAATGTATTCTGTTTTTAATTTAATTATTTCTTCTCAATTCAATTTAGCTGTTTTCAAATTATTTCAGAGATTGCACTTGTGTAGATAATGCAACACTTAAGGGACATTGATAATTGAACAAGACAAGTTTACATATTTTCAGTTAATAATCTCATTACTTAATTTCAACAGGAATAATCCTTTACAAGAGTCTTCCCCATGACCACCACCTCTCCTCCCGCTCATCCTTCCACACCTTCTCTTCAGGCTAAAAAATTATTCTCAATTTTCAGTTTTCCAGGAAGCAAACGAATGTATCTGCCAATAATTTCCCAGACATATTTTTGATATTGTTGAGCAAACAGACAACTGACTAAAATCATTATTATTATTATTATTATTATTATATAACATATTGAATTCTTCAGGCTGGAATTACCTATAAAGATATTTATATTGGAGTATTAGAGTGTATGGGGATGGGGGGAAGGAAGAATATTTTTAAATCCTTCATTTACTGATGAAGTAATTTTAATTACACAAGACCCGGCAGGACAAGTGAGACCATAACCCGTGGCCTCTACACGGGATGTAGCCAGTCCACTTATGCATACCACTCCTTCTTGGGACACAAAACTCTACTTGTGAAGACCTGTTGAGGCAAGTGAGAATCGTAATCGATCAGCATCAATGGAAATTGCAGCTGTGATACTAGTGCCGGTGGCACGTAAGAGAACCATCCGAACGTGGCTGTTGCCAGTGCCGCCACGACTGGCCTCGTGCCGGTGGCACGTAAAAAGCACCATCCGTTCGTGGCCGTTTGCCAGACTCGCCTGGCCCCCGTGTCGGTGGCACGTAAAAAGCACCATCGAATCGTGGCCGTTTGCCAGACGGGTCTGGCACCTGTGCCGGTGGCACGTAAAAAGCACCCACTACACTCAAGGAGTGGTTGGCGTTAGGAAGGGCATCCAGCCGTAGAAACATTGCCAGATCAGACTGGGCCTTCTGGCTTCCCAGACCCCAGTTGAACCGTCCAACCCATGCCAGCATGGAAAGCGGACGCTAAACGATGATGATGATTATGAATTTAATGAGTTAAAATAAACAAAAGACACTGGAACGCCATCCTTCTCCACCGCCATTAATACAAAGATAATGAAGAACATAATCCAACCAACATCTATTTCACAAAGACACAAATATTAAAGTAAACAATATTCTAGAAAAAAACTTTCTTATTTTTTTTTTTTTTGTTTTCAAAGAATTTCATTCTCGTTGCTTTCTTTGAAATGTACAGTCCAGTTTTCCTTATTCTTGTTCCAAACAATTCGTCAATTTCTCGACTCTCTCTCTCTCCAACAGTACTGCTCTTTCCTCGCTACCAAACACCTCTTCATCCAGTCTTACTCTTATTAAATTCTTCACCTTTGCAATCTTTTCCTCAATTCACACAATCTTATCGTAAATTATCATCATTCAGTCGGCTGCTTTCTTTGCCTCACATATTCCATTCTCCTCCTTACTTCCCCTTTCCACTCCTCATATTTCTCCTCTTTGTCTATTTCTTCTCTCCTTCTTGTTGTTGGCTCTGGGGTTCGATTTTCACTCGTCTCTTTTCTCTACTAATTTTTTCTCTTGTACTTTTACCGCTTTTTTCTTCTTTTTCAGTTTTGGGCGGTGACTCCGCACTTGTTCTTTTTCTGCCCCCTATTTCCTCCTCCTTTTCCTCCACCACTATTACTTCCTCCACCTCTGCTTAGTTCTCCGTTCTTTCCTCGTCTCTGGGGACACCTTGCCTTCATGTGTCCTCTTGTACCGCAATTATAACATACTGGAGGCTTCCCTTCCACCACAATTCTCAGCCGGGTGTCATCGGGGAGCACCAACTCCTCTGCTATCTTGTACAAGTCAAGCAGGGTTATATGGACCAAGATTTCCAGTCTAAATCCCCATCAGTTTATCTCAGCCAATTTTGCCACCTTGATAATCTTGGTCTCCTCCTCACAGTTGTACAGGATAGTTTCCAACAGCCATTCCTCATCTATTTTGGGTGGCACTCTCCCTATCTGTACTCTTGCCACTCTTTTACCACATTAGGTTGGCAAAAGTGCCCACCTGGCTGATCTCAACAGCATCGTGGAGTACTTTTTCGTTTCCTCCTCATTCACGAAGTGAACCTCCACCGTGCCGTACTTCCTTCCACGAGTATAAAACGTCGTTACTCCCTTCACTTCGCTCAGGCATTCATCTGCTACTTCCACTCTTTTTGTTTCTACATCCAGCATTCTGTATATTATTATTTTCCTCTCTGCTCTTTCCATCGCTTCTCCCGGGGGTATCAGCCTAAGGCAGTCTCCCTCTTTTTTAAATAATCCTTGTACTTTCCGAAATCCTTCTGCTCCAACACAAATTCTTTCAATCGCAGAATGTCAGCTGGCAGGCTTTTGCCCGCCACCGCGGTGTAACTGCCTATTCGTTTTTCCTCCATTTCACCCAAAAATGGGGAAGAAAAAGAAACAGCATTAACAACAATTAACAAATCTCAAAAAATAACATTATCCAAAGTACAACAATGCACAACTCGCATCGACAATGCTATTCAAATTTTCTAACACCCACAAAAGAAAAACAACATTATTTCATTACTTAAACATGCAATTGGTTGTCGTTAATAGAAATTCAAACGGGCCGGTTTCAAATTCCCGTAAGCCTATACAATTTTATTACAACCATTTTTATTTCTATACCCTTTCAAAGAGTAGATGAAAACCTATGGTTGCAGAAAGGGATCACCTCAGCAAATTTAAAGTTTTGGGCCCAAAAAACTTAAGGATGGAAGGGATTCCTTAACACATAGCTTATACTTATTTATATTTACTCTGAAGTAAGGGTCCCTCAAAATAACAGACCATTCCAAAGAATATCTTTTCTCATTACTCTTTAAACCATGTATATAAGAGGCAAGTGTAGTAGAATTAAAGTGGGCCCTATGCCTACTGTACTGCCTTTATAAAATTTATCTAAATTACCCTCCTCTTTAGCAACGCATGACTAATCTAAAAGTTAAACCCAGCAGACTAGTTCAAATTTTCTGACACCCAGCCACAAAAAAAACGAATTATTTTATTGCTAATCATGCAGGTGGTCGTTGTTAATAGAAATCCAAACCGTATAAACATACACATATACACATATATTTGTATATACATATATATATATACACATACACACACACCTATATTTGTATATAGCCGAGCCGAGCCCTGGCCGCCATAGCGCTCATTGTGGGGTCGTAGCCTTGGACAGTGAGCCTCAACAGGTCTTTGCAAGCAGAGTTTAGTGTCCAATGAAGGAAAGGTACGCATAAGTAGGCTGGCATAGGCCATGAGGTTATGGTCTCACTTGGCTTGTAACCCATAAAAGCCCTCAATGACTCAACAGAGCTCAGAAACACGTCCTCCTCCGCCACGTCACCTTCAACACCATGGAGTTATTTAAACTAATACAAAACCCTGAATCAATTAGTCATGGTTCTAACAACGGAATGCTCACACCGAACCTGATCATGTCAAGACTACATCACTCACTTCTGACATTTCCTTTTATTTTTTAACTGGTTCCAATCAGACTGTGGCCATACTGGAGCACTGATTTCAGAGTTTTATTTGATTTTATTCAGACTTGTACTTCTGTACTTTTCACTGGTGGTGTTGGTGATGGCAGTGGCGGAAGTTTGACCAAAACCCCTCAGATACCAAAAGATAAGTTCATTAAAAAGACAAACAAATAAAAAAAAACAGTAAAGAAAAATAAAAGTTGAAAAGCTTTTTTCTTTCTTTCGAAATGGTTTCTCATTCGATGGTTGATGCGATGAAAGGAGACTGAATGAATTTTGTTAACTTTTAGTCATGGTTTGGGCCAAAGTTTATTAGTTTGCATCTCTTAATGCTAATTAATTATTAGAAGCCATGAGTGCAGGTGTGGCTTTGTGGTTGGGAAGTTGGCTTCCCACTCATATGATCCTGGGTTCAGTCCCACTGTGTGGCACCTTGGGCAAGTGTCTTCTACTACATTCCCAGACCAAGCACAGCCTTGGGAGTGGATTTGGTAGACAGAAACTGAAAGAAGGTGGCGTGTTGGCAGAAATTTCCAGAGATATCTCTGGAAATTTAAATCCACACTATGGATTGATTCATCTTCTCTTCGAAACTAATAAGCTTTTAAAAATCTGTGATAAGACTGTGCATCATCATTAAGGAACTTTGGAAAACTGTTTACAACCTATATCTGCCTCTAATGGAACTATCTCCAATATTTCATGAGTATAACCTCACCCACTAAGATGTCTAGAGAACACAAATGTATTTTAGCTGATGAGTACGGGACACTTTTATCTGCTGCAATTTTTGCAACTTGTAATAAAGCCTGTCTTTGTATGAAACAATTGTACTAAAAACCAATCCATTCCTGTTGCTTCTTTCTCGTTTATAATCACCCCACATTACTGTATGGATAACACCATATAGTTTTTCTGGTGCATCTAAGTTAAGTACCACATTCAAGTAAATTCATTGGAAGTTACTTGAATCTTAATTGCTTTGATTGTATATATATATATATATATGTATGAAACAAATCGCTTGCCGTGAATTACCGTCCAATCTCACTCACCTCTCATATCATTAAGGTATTTGAGAGAGTGCTGAGATCGCGTATGACTCACTTCCTTCAGAGTCATGATATGCTGAACTCCAACCAGCATGGATTCCGTAATGGAAGAGATTGCCTGACGCAGCTACTGCATCATTTTGATGATATTTTGAGAGCCTTGGGAGAGGGCTCCACACTGATGTCATCTTCCTTGATTTCAGCAAGGCCTTTGATAGGGTTGATCATAAGATCCTTTTGAGAAAGCTGTCCAATATTGGTGTCACTGGAAAGCTGCTGCAGTGGATCAAGGGCTTCCTGTCTAACAGAACCCAACATGTTGTAGTCGAAGGAGTCAAATCCAGCCCAGCCAAAGTCAGCAGTGGTGTCCCACACGGCACTGTGTTGGACCCACTTCTCTTCATCATCTACATAAATGATATTACTGACACCATGAAACACAATAACATCAGAACTTTCGCTGATGATTCCAAGCTCCAGAAGAAATTCTCATGGCGTCTAACAACATCAGAGACTTGGGAGTAACAGTGGACAACAACATAAGCTGGGCTACACATATAAGCAGCAAAGTTGATATGGCCCGCAGAATGTGTTCCTGGATTCTCAGAACCTTCCAGTCGAGAGATTCCCACACCATTATCCTTCTCTTCTCCACTTTTGCCCGACCCCACCTTGAATACTGCTGTTCACTGTGGTCTCCCTACACAAAACAAAATATTAAAGAATTGAAGCTCCCCAAAGGTCAATCAGGAAAAAGATAGATGGCATGTCAGACCTTGACTACTGGGGTAGACTAAAGAAACAGAAACTGTTTTCACTCCAACGACGCCGTGAACGCTAAATTATCTGTATGATGTGGAAAATATTCCATCAGCACTAGCACTGTCCGAATGATGTTGGCATCACCTTCAAAATACATCCAAGGCTTGGACCACGTGCCATCCGTCCACAACAAAAATCTAAATCGCATCTCATAACAACAATACGGCACAATCATTTCATCTCAATTGGACCCACTCTCTTCAACATTACACCAGGACACGTCAAAACAGAAACTGACCACACAAAATTCAAGAAGTCTTCGGACAAATTCCTTCAAACAGTCCCGGACAAACCACCCACACCCGGATATGTCTCCGCAAACAATAACTGTCTGCTCGAATGGGCCTTGGTGCCCAAATCCTGAATTGAAAGACTTCGCCAGGTGGTGCTATAAAGTTAGACATGGCCTGGGCCAATACTGGCCAAAACCTTTCTAAGTTATTCTAAGTTATATATATATATATATATATATATATATATATATATAAAATATCTATATATACACATGTATGTATATATGTATGTATATATGTATGTATATATGTGTGTATGTATATACCTATATATATCTATATATATATGCATGCATATAACTATGTATATATATGTATATATATATGTATATATATATATATATATATATATATATATATATATATATATATATATATATATAAGTAAACAATATTCTTGAAAAAAAATTTCTCCTTCTCATACATACTCATACATACGCTTATACTCATACATACAAATATATATATACATGTATATATATATATATATATATATATAGGCATACATACATGTATATATACATAAATATATACATGTATGTATGTATGTATATATATATATATATTGTTATATGCATGTATATATATATAGATATATATATACATACATACATATATACATAAATACATATATACATACATATATACATACATGTGTATATATATATATATACATGTGTATATATATATATATATATATATGCATACATACATGTATATATACATAAATATATACATGTATGTATGTATATATATATATTGTTATATGCATGTATATATATATAGATATATATATACATACATACATATATACATAAATACATATATACATACATATATACATACATGTGTATATATATATATATATATATATATATATATACATGTATATATATATTTGTATGTATGAGTATAAGCGTATGTATGAGTATGTATGAGAAGGAGCAATTTTTTTTCAAGAATATTGTTTACTTTAATATTTGTGTCTTTGTGAAATAGATGTTGGTTGGATTATGTTCTTCATTATCTTTGTATTAATGGCGGGGGAGAAGGATGGCGTTCCAGTGTCTTTTGTTTATTTGAACTCATAAAATTATGTGTAATTAAAATTACTTCATCAGTAAATGAAGGATTTAAAAATATCCTTCCTTCCCCCCATCCGCATCCACTCTAATACTCCAATATAAATATGTTTAATAGGTAATTCCAGCCTGAAGAAGAATTCAACTATATATAATGATGATAAGTCATTAAAGGCATCATTATGAAAACATATTCAAAATTTGGTTATTAATAACCAAATAGTAGAAACCGATTGACAAGATGAGACATTTCAAATAGATCTTTTATAATGAACTGCTGTCAAATGTAAATAAAGGAAATGTTAACACAGGAGATAATGACTGCGAACGATCTGCTAATTAAAGTGCAATTAGCAACATGGGTGATGGTTTAATTAGCAACACTCACTGGTAAAGAAAAACAGGGATTTCCTCCCCTTGCCTTTCAACTCCATCCAAGCATGTTCCATGCATTAAATACCTGCCAGTTGTTACTTGGGGATTCGACACGATTGTTAGCGGATTGCTTAGAATGTATTGAAGTAGTCATTCTGGCATTCTGTGCCCTGAGTTCAAATCCCATCAACGTCAACTTTGCTTTTTCATTCTTTCAATACAACATCAGGTACTGAAAGGAATACATCATTATATTTTGCACTCTCTCATTCTCTCTCTCTCTCTCTCTCTCTCTCTCTCTCTTTCTCTCTCTTTCCTTGAAAGATTTCCACTGTGGTTTGACAGAGAGAGGGGTTAGCTACATCATGTTTAAAATACCCAAATATGAGTGTGAGGAAGGCGTCCTTATGATTCTGACAACATATGATGACTGAAGACAGGGAATGGATATGAATAGACCCCCTCATCAATAGATATACCCAATACTCAATCCTATTGAACAACCACAGTTATCTGTGGTAGTAGTAAGTACATCAGATAAAAATGCTATCTGATGCGTCTACTGAAAATCTAAGCAGGGTCCTGTCAAACTGTTCCTGTCTATTTATTTGCACAAGCTAATAATGAACCAATGAGAGATCGTGTATGTGGTGGTTAGGTCTGTTAGATGTAGCAGCCACATCTTCCTCGTATCTTAAAACAAGGACATGTGAACTCACATGGTTATATGGTCATTGCAAATAGGAAAAAGACAGGATGGTCACAGCTAGAATGCTTTTGATCTGAGGCCTGCACAGTCAGGGTTGACCAAGGGCTAAGCAATAAATTTGTTCACAAGGGATGTATGTATGTTTATCCCTCCAACACCGATTGACAACCGGTGCTATTGTGTTCATGTCCCCCGTAACTTAGCGTTTCGTCAAAAAGAGAAAGATAGATTAAATACTAGGCCCACAAAGAATAAGTCCTGGTTTCGATTTTCTCGAATAAAGGCGCTGCTGCGGCATGGAATATATATATAATATATATATATATATATATATATGTGTGTGTGTGTGTGTGTGGCCGATAGTTTAAATACTAGGCCTACAAAGTATAAGTCCTGGGGTCGATTTGCACGAATAAAGGCATTGCTCCACCATGGCCGCAGTCAAATGATTGAAAAATTAAGTGTGTAAAATAGAAAATAACCAGAAAAGTTTATATTCTCTTAACTACATCAGTAAGGGAGATAACTAAAAATCAACTTTTAGAGTTACTTTCCTTGACATATTAATAAAACACATGACAGTTTAAGATGTAGGCGCGTTTATATTTCCCATGCGAAGGGCACGCTTGCATTCGCGCAGGAAGATACAAACATACACATGCAAATTTTCTGCTGTTAACTTTAACAAATAAACATTATAATTTACATTTAATTACACCCGAAAACTATGTAAAGTACTCACCATATCTAGTACTACCCTTTGGACATGATCAGGTTTTCTTTTGTTTTAGATAGTATATATGCGTATGTGGGTATATACACGTGTATATGTATGAATGCATGCATTTATGTATATAAATATATATATATATATATATATATATATATATATATATATATATATATATATATATATATATATATATATATATATGTGTATATATGTATGAAACAAATCGCTTGCCGTGAATTACCGTCCAATCTCACTCACCTCTCATATCATTAAGGTATTTGAGAGAGTGCTGAGATCGCGTATGACTCACTTCCTTCAGAGTCATGATATGCTGAACTCCAACCAGCATGGATTCCGTAATGGAAGAGATTGCCTGACGCAGCTACTGCATCATTTTGATGATATTTTGAGAGCCTTGGGAGAGGGCTCCAACACTGATGTCATCTTCCTTGATTTCAGCAAGGCCTTTGACAGGGTTGATCATAAGAT
>NW_021833849.1:50000-59794 GCF_006345805.1 Octopus sinensis
TG
Organism: Octopus sinensis; assembly: GCF_006345805.1. Taxonomy (NCBI): domain Eukaryota; kingdom Metazoa; phylum Mollusca; class Cephalopoda; order Octopoda; family Octopodidae; genus Octopus; species Octopus sinensis. Next base: position 50,003 of record NW_021833849.1, read on the forward strand.
GCAGAAACATTAGCACATTGGACAAAATGCATAGCAGCATTTTATTCACCTTTATGTTCTGAGTTCAAATTCCACCAAGGTAGACTTTGACTTTCATCCTTTCAGGGTCAATAAATTAACTATCAGTGAAACACTGGGGTCATTGTAATTGACTAATCATCCTTCGCCAAATTTCAGGCCTTCTGCCTTTAGTAGAAGTTATCATTATTATTACTATTATTATTATTATTATTATTATTATTATTATTATTATTATTATTATTATATATTATTATTATTACTACTATTAATTATTATTATTATTATTATCATCATCATTATTATTATTATTATTATTATTATTATTCTATGTTTGACTTTTGCTTTATATTTGTACAAGTTGGCTCCAAGTCTCACCCAGAGACCTCAAGAGACAACAGGGTTGGAAGTTCATGTTGTTGTTATGCCTAGTGTGCCATATATTTGGGGGGTGGGGATGTTGTTGTACTAATGAATGTCTAAAAAAAAAGTTTTTTTTTTTTTTTTTTTTAAACCGAAAATTATGTTTGTTTTAAACCTTGAGATTACATAGAGAGTATTTTGCGTAGGATATGAGCAGTTCCCATGAGCACTATCTTTTGAACTTCTGCCATTTTTGGGTTTCCTGGTATCTGAGTTAGGTAGCTATCAGCCCCTTTTGCTATCATTCCCAGGGCACCTATGACAACAGGTATTGTTTTAGTCTTCAGCTCCACATTTTGCTGATTTCTATTTCAAGATCTTTATATTTGCTCAGTTTTTGGTAGGTCTTGACAGATACGTTTATATCGATTGGGACAGTCATATCAATGAGGAGGCATGTTCTTTGTTTGAAGTTTTTCAATATGATGTCTGGCCTATTTGCATCTATCTTCCTGTCAGTTTGAATGGTGAAGTTCCAGAGGAGTGAGATGTGGTCATTTTCAAGCACTGGGGGTGGTTTGTGTTCCCACCAGTTTTTTTCATGGGGCAAATCCAGGTTTTTACAGATTACCCAGTGAATATATTGTGCAGCTCTATCGTGCCTGTTGAGATACTCTGTAGGCGCTAGAAGACTGCACTTGGAGACCACATGGTCAATGGTTTCATTTTGTTGCTTGCATACACGACACGTTGGACTGCTTCTGATCTTTAATATGTTGGCCTGGTAGTTTCTTGTTGGGAGGCATTGATCTTGAGCTGCTATGATAAACCCCTCCTGTTTCAGATTTTAAGCCAGAGGCCATTAGCCATTGATGGGTCAGGGCTTTGTCGATATCTGCATTATTCGCTCTCTTTGGGTATTTGCCATAGAGAGGTTTTTCTTGCCATTTATTATTCAGAATATCTAAGGCCGCAGTTTTGGCACGGGTTTTCATGCGCCTAGCTTTTTTGTGCTTGTTTTTGTATATCTATCTCTAATTCCGAAATTGGTTGTATTCGGAATTCACTTAGATATTCCTTTGCCTGTTTTGTGACTGAGTATGATGCTTTCTTGTTTTCATGTTTTGAGACAAGTTTTAGCATCCAGTCCTCAGAGTTTTTCAGGTAGGTGTCTAGGCCAATTGTAGCAATCTTCATTGTTATTGCCAGTTGCAAAAGACCACGGCCTCCCTCTTTTCTTGGCAGATAGAGTCGTTCTGTATCTGCCTTAGGGTGGTGCATTCTATGCATTGTCAACAGTTTCCTTATTTTTCTGTCGAGCTGACATATTTCAGTAATTGACCAGTTACAATATTGAAACTGTAAGTCACGACTGTATAGCTAATGCATTGATTGCTTCGATCCTGTTTCTTGCATTCAGCTCTGTCTTGAGTATTGCTCTCACTCTTCGATAGCATTCTCTCCTGATCCTTTCCTTCATCTCTGAATGCCTTATTCCGTTCCCTTCAATTATCCCTAGGTACTTGTAGCTCTCCGCTGGGTCTAGTTCTTTTATGACATTCTGTTGGTCAAGGTTAACGTTAGATGTTTCTGTCATTTTTCCTTTGATAAAGGTAGCCTTTGCACATTTATCGAGGCCGAATTGCATTCTGATGTCGTCACTGAATTGTTTGACTATCGCTAGTAAGCCCTTGAGTTGTTGATCATTTTTTGCAAAAAGCTTTAAATCATCCATGTAAACGAGATGATTTATATTTTTATCAAACATTTTATACCCGTACTGCGCGTCATTGAGCAGCTTTGAGAGAGGTATTAAGGATAAACAAAAGAGGAGTGGTGACAGTGAGTCACCCTGGAAAATGCCACACGAAATTTTTACATCACCAGCATTTAGGGATTCACTGTCACTGTTCAGAGTTAGTGTGGTTCTCCATGATCTCATACTTACAGTCAAGAAGTTTCGCAGAGTTGGTGCTATCTTATACATTTCAAGGCATTTCCTAATCCAGCTATGTGGTAGGCTATCAAAAGCCTTTTTATAGTCTATCCAGGCTATTGATAAGTTTTTGTGTCGTTTGTGACAATCTTCTAAGATCATCTTATTGATGAGTAGTTGGTCTTTACAGCCGTAGGATCCACGTTTACATCCTTTCTGTTCATTAGGGAATATGCTGCTGTCTGTTAAAAAACTATAGGTATATTCCGTCAGGACAGATGTTAGTGTTTTGTACATAGTTGTTAAGCAGGTTATGGGTCTATAGTTTTTTGGTTCATTTGTTTCTTCACTTTTTGGAAGCAGGAATGTTAACCATTAACTAGCCAAGGAGGCATCCTACTAGGGTGTTGCAAAACATCATTGTACAGTTCTGTTAGCAGTTCATGGCTCTCTGGGAAGGCATTCAGCCAGAAGTTAGGAATTTTATCCTTTCCTGGAGACTTCCATTTGCTTGACCTCCTGAGAGCAGATCTTATATCTTCTACCTTGACACCCTCCCACTTTTGCTCTTCTAAGGGGTCCATTTCTGTAGATATTCTGTCAATCCAGGGGGCCTTTTCGTTGGTGTTTTTTCTTCTGCCCAGATTTTATTCCAAAATCTCTGCACTTCTTCTTTTGATGGTACAGACCCTGCAGTAAACGCTTTTTTCCTATCTTCCTGTAAAAATTCTTGGTGTTATTTTTGAACATGTTGTTGTCCTTGAAAAATCTAACACGCTTTTCATACCTCGCTATGCGGGCAGCTTTGGCAGATACCTTTTGTTTGATGGTTTCTATGGTGGCATCAATATCAAGTATAGTTTTCATATTGTATTTTTTCAGTAATTTTTGGGTTTTTGTAGGTTTGGTAATCTTGTGAGCCTTAAGGTTTTTCAAATATTCAATGTCAGATCTAAATATTTTAATTTGTTGTTGCAGACGCTCTTGCCAAGAAGGCTTTTTGTGGGACTGTTGCCGTTTTCTAATCTTTACACCACATAGGATCGGTTGATTTTCGCGGATGCATAGTATAGGTGGTTGAGGTTTGTGATATCAACATCATTAACTGAAATTATATCCTTAAGTGCAAGCCGGATTTTACCAATTATTTTCATGTTTTGGTTAGAGTTGCGGATTTTAGGAAGTGTATCACGCTCATCCATGCTGGTTTCTTTAATTTTCAGCCATTCAATCATGATTTGATTTTTTAGCTCATAGTGTGTTCTGTTGGGTCATATTTGTGTGACTTTCTTTATCTATTTGATGCTCATCTGTCTTAGTGTTTATGATTGGTTCAGGGCGTATTTCACTTTGCCTATCACTTATACTAACTCTTTCAATCCTCTCTTCGTTTTTATCCGCCCTGGGCTGGTCTATAATCATTTCCTCTGTATTATCTTCTCTAGCTGCAGCTTCGTTCATTTTATCCGATATTGCTTGTCTAACCTGATCAATCTCTACTTCAGTCAGTAATTTCTTTTTTATAATGTTTCTTCTAACATTGGCAAGCTTGTTACTGTCTATGTAGGGTCTTACCTCAGGGTGTTTCTGTCTCCAGTTTAAGTATGCTTGTATTATTATTATTATTATTATTATTATTTTTCATCATTATTATTATTATTATTATTATTATTATTATTATTATTATTATTATTATTATTATCATCATTATTATTATTATTATCATTATTATTATTATTATTATTATTACTTTTTTTTCCTTCTTTCAAATTTGCTTCCATTTCTTGCCGAGTGTCTTCCCGACTCCTACGGCAAAGAAACTCATAGTATACATTGGTAGGCCATTAAACCAAACTCAGTAGTTCGTTCATTTTTTTTTTTTTAAAGTTAAATTAAAATACATGAGCAGCAACAGTTCTCACATCGACAATGCTCTTCTCAATACGTGTGATGTACAGTTAAGACAATCTTTTGCACTTCTTGCAGGGATGGTAAGCCAGGGATCATTCTCATATAATTTTCGGTTCCCTTCTTGATCATTCCTAGTGCTCCTACGATCACTGGTATTGTAACCGCCTTGAGATGCCACATTTTCTCAATTTCAATGAGTAGGTCTTTATATTTTCTGAGCTTGTCAAAACTTTCGCCGAGATATTATGATCACAGGGGATGCTCATGTCGATCATAAGCAAACTTTATTGTTTTGGTCTTTCAAAACAATATCTGGTTTATTGGCCTTGATGGTTCGGTCTGTATGTACTGGAAAGTCGCACAGAATGGTTACATTTTCTCCTTCAGTTACAGCCTCAGGGTGGTGATTATACCACTTGTCGGCAGTTTTGATATTGTAATGCCTACTCATTAGCCAGTGGAGATATTGGCCAACTCTGTCATGTCTTAATTTATACTCCACTGGTGCTAAGACTTTACATCCAGAGATTAGGTGGTCCACTGTTTCAATCATGTCGTTGCAGAATCGGCATTTTGGGTCTGCTCCATTTTTCATCACATTGGCCTGGTAGTTCCGGGTTAATAGGCTTTGATCTTGAGCAGCCAGGATGAAACCTTCGCTCTCTGCTTTTAGCCCTGAGCTCCGTAGCCACTGATGGGTTTGCTTCTGGTCAACATCAGCTTGTTTGCTGCGGGCCACATATTTGCCGTGCAGAGGTTCTCCTTCCACCTATCAGCCAATTGCTCGTGCGCTTTTTTCGTTGCCATTATTTTTACCTTCTTTGCAACAATAGCTGCCGTACTTCCCTCGGGTTGTTCAGTTTGGGTATCCTGCACGAGATCAATAGCAAATTTTGCGTTCCTTTATGATAGAATGAAGCTTCTTTCGTCTCTCGTGATTTTCCACGAGCTTTAGCATCCAGTCATTCGTTATTTCGAGATATTTAGCCAGTCCAGTTGTGGTTGTTTTGTAAGCTAGTTCAAATTGGATCAGGCCTCGACCTCCTTAGGCTCTGGGAAGGTAAAGGCGATCTCCGTCTGCCTTGGGTGGTGCATCCTATTACATCTCAGCAGCTTGCGTATTTTCCTATCTATATTCTTTACTTCACTCATATTCCAGTTCAATACATTGTAGATATAAATAACAACTGGAATTGCTAAGGAATTTATAGCTAACACCTTGTTACGTGCATTTAGTTCAGATTTCAGGACTGCACGAACTCTCCTATAACATTCCTTCCTGATTTTCTCTTTCATGCTTGCATGCTGAATACCAGAGCCTTCATTTATCCCTAAATATTTGTATGTTTGCTCTGGCTCAGGCTCTCTTATGACTGTGTCAACATCTAACACGACTGAATTATTATTATTATTATTATTATTATATTATCAATATTATTATTATTATTATTATTATTATTATTATTATTATTATTATTATTATTATTATTATTATTATTATTATTATTATTATTATCATTATTATCATCATCATCATTATTATTATTATTATCATTATTATTATCATTATTATTATTATTATTATTATTATTATTATTAATATTATCTTTATTATTATTATTAATATTATCATTATTATTATTATTATTATTATTATCATTATTATTATCATTATTATTATTATTATCATTATTATTATTATTATTATCTTATTATTATTATTATTATTATCATTATTATCATATTATTATTTTATTTAATCTTATCATTATTATTAATCATTATTATTATTATTATTATCATTATTATTATTATTATTATCATTATTATTATTATTATTATTATTATTATTATCATTATTATTAATTATTATTATTATTATTTTATCATTATTATCATTATTAATATTATTATTATTATTAATTATTTTATTAATTATTATTATTATCATATTATTATTATATCTTATTATTATTATTATTATCATTATTATTATTACTCTTATTATTATTATATTATTATTATTATTATTATTATCATTATTATTATTATTATTATTTTCATTACCATTATTATCATTGTTATTATTATTATTATCATCATCTATTATTATTATTATTATCATCATCATCATCATTATTATTATCATCATCATTATTATTATTATTATTTATTATTATTATATATTATTATTATCATTCATCATCATAATCATCATCATCATCATCATCATTCCAGTCATCACCGTTACTATAACTATTATTAGTTTTGCCCATTTAAAAATGGTTTCAGTTTATCAATAAATTTTTTCTCTAACGTTTCTCTCGCCTTGTCTTCAGTTGTGTAGACCACAAGTTGCCAGTGGTCGGTTTAACGGATCATCTGGCCGACATCAGGATCTCTTATTTACTGTTGGAGCACACGTGACCGTTCCACTAGTGCATTCCAAGTCTGGCCAACGTATATCTCTTCAGAATTCTGGCATTTGATGCAGTAAATTAAATTTCTGCTTTTGCTGTTCATATTTAAATTTGCAAATATTCTTCCGTTTATTTTTTGTTCCAATATTGACCGATATGTATGAACTGACATGTCCCACATCGATTATCATTGTACTTAGTCACAATGAATGATTCGTATTGTTGCTAAGATCACACTTTGCCTTTATTAAATGTTTCAAGTCTTTCGACTGTCTTTTACTTAGAGCCATTACTCCATCCGTGATTATATCTTCTAATTCATTACTTTGAATAATGATCGGCAAGTTTGATTTGCAATGCTTAAGGTATTCCGGTAACATGGGTTGTGTGCCACTATAACTGGTATGATCTGTTCTCGTTTTCCTCATCCTCGGGTGGCCCTAAGTTCTTGTATGGGTATTTCTATATCAAGCTGTACACCATTTTCTATGAGTAGATATTTTTGCTTGGGTAGAGATTCTTTTAGTTTTGTTAGGCTTTTGTCTCTGATTCTCACATCCTCCACAAACGTACACATTTTCTCGGCTAGGTTGTATGGGATATTGCGTTTTGTATATGTTGGATAGTAAAATTTGAAGTTCAGGTATTGAACTTTAAAGGTTATTTTATCTGTTTTGGTGACACAATTCGTGACACCAAAATATCTTTAGAATTGCCAAAGCAAACTTGACGATCGTTGTTCAAAGTAATGAATTGAAGAATAATATATATATTGATTTAGCTTCCAGACAGTCTTTTCCGGACACAGTGTTTGTTATCATGAGACCCCTTATTGCACACAAACGTAGTAATTATGCTCGCTTCTCTTTTGGTTTGCTAAAGCTTTATCTTTCTATAGCATTTGGTCAGTTCTTGCTTCAGCCTGCTTCTTCATTGAAGCGGAGGTCTCCAATGATTACGTTGAAGCAATTCCATAGTAACAAGTTTCTTTTTGTTTATAGGTGATCAAAGTATTCATGTGATTCTTCAAAACTGTATCTGGAATCTGGGACATAAATTTAGAAGATGGTTAACATTCCCTGTGGCATCGAGAGAAACACTCATTAGTCTCTCTTAATAAGAGACGTAGGAATTTATATATTTTGCGAATGTTTTTCTTCCATTAAAGCTACTCCCTGTCATGTAATGTTATCTCTTCTGCATAAATAAATGATAACATACTTAACCATTTTAAACGCGATACCTTGCAGATAAGGAAGGACATTTCAAACCCAGTAAAGCTGTAGAGATAGCAGAGAAAGACTGGGTACCCTTATGAGATGGAAAAAAGTTGCACTCGAACCCGTATCCCTCAGACATCGACTGAATTGGCGACAGGTAATTGAATCCTGATAACTTCACACACGGTATTTTGACTCCGGTAATTTGACTACAAGTCAATCTCACTCCCGATATTACAAAAAATAAAACGTTGAATAAGGATGAAATAAAAAGTCGAGTAAAACCTAAAATTATTACTAAAAGTTTCAATAAAAATGAAGGTTAGGGGCCATTGCTCATATAAAATCCATCTTATTTTCGGGACTATGTCGCTCAATACTTATCCGTTTGCTTATATCCTTTCTTTTATTTTTGTTTGGTCTCACAGATCCCACCTCCATCAAATTCAACCTGTCTCAGCTGTGCCAAGTGTTCTTCCCTTCTCAATGCAGTAATTATCTCCATATATTCGGATGTGAACAAATTAAGGAAATTTGTAGGGCGTTGTGAAATCCCTCTAAAAGGTTATTAGTGCGAGGCATATCCGATTCTGTTTTAAAGCGGACATTCCAACTACCAATAGGAAACTAGGGAGAAGTCCTTTGTAGTCTGATTCCTTTACTTTGCACTCTTCTTAGGTACGATAATCCAAAGTAGGTCACAAGTTCTAGCAGGAGGATCATCGTCATCTACAAGATGTTCGACAATGGGAAACTAGGGAGAAGTCCTTCGTGGTCTCATTCCTTTACTTCACACTTATCATAGGTACGATAATCTAAAGTAGGTCACAAGTTCTTGCGGAAGATCATCGTCATCTACAAGATTTTCGACTCCGTCAATCTCATCATCGAGACGAAGAATTAGCAATGCTTAAAAACCTCTGATTTTAATGCTAAACTCATTATCATGATGGTATCTGTCCTTCAAGCCAAATTCACATGTTTTCTGTATATATTTTGTGATAGATGAAAAAGACAGCATGAGATGGAAGTAGTAGGAAACAGATACAATGCTATTAATAAGAGCTTTTTCAAAATCCCTCATAAAATCTTCAGGGCTCAGTCTTTGGAGTAATTCATTTAGCTTATAAAAAAGGCGGCTGTAAGTTTATTTTTGGGTGGGGGTAATGAAAACAACTGCGGGACACTGAATAACCCCACCTGAATATGATGCATGGATTTTGAAGCACATGAACAATGAGGATCTTCACCAATGTGCTGAATTATGGTATGATCTTCATCATGTATCCTAATGTGCACTCGAGCGTTACAGGACATAATTTCGAATTTCCTGTAAGTCTTAGATTCATCAGCGTTTTGTTTCTGTGCTTCATAATATGTAATTCATGTCATCCACAAGTCTCTTCCTTCCGCGGATACTGTCAAAAACGTGAGGTATGGTGTAAGTATATTTCCTTTATAAGTAACTTTTATATCCTTGTATGTTTGATAAATAATTTAACGAAGTATTTACACGAACGCACGAGGCTTCCTGTTATACGAGGTTACACGGCTCACAGCGAACTGCTGATAACTCGACAGTTCTTTATTCATAGCAAATGTTGTGACAATTCACTTTTAATCATATGGGAGTTGTCGGAATCCTTCCACAACAGTAACGAATGAGGCAAGGATGGATCACGGATAAACCTGTAAACTCTTTAAATTAAACATCCGAATGGATAACTGAAAAGGTACTTTCAGTTAACTGAATTACTCTGTAAATAAATCAATCGAATAGGTGACTGAAATGATATTTTCAGTTTACCGAATTACCTTGTATATCATCATCATCATCAGCAGCAGCAGCAGCAGAAGCAGCAACAACAATAACAATAATCAGTAGAGCACTTAAAATGTGCAAACCTCCGCCGAGACAATACCA
>NW_021833850.1:5000-20000 GCF_006345805.1 Octopus sinensis
GTGTGTATGTATGTACGTGTGGGTGTGGAAGTGTGTGTATGTGCATGTGTGTGCGCGTACATACAGGTGTGTGAGTGAGTGTGTGGTGTGTATGTATGTGTGAGTGTGTATGTATGTGTGTGTAGGATGCATGTATGTGTATGGTGTATGTATGCGTGTGTGTATGTATGTATGTGTACGTGCGTGTGTGTGTGTGTATGCGTGTAGGTGTGCGCGTGTGCATGCATGCATGCATGTGCGTATGTGTGTGTGTGTGCATGTGTGTGGGTATATATGTATGTGCGTATATGTGTGTGTATGTGCGTACATGTGTGTGTGTGTATGCATGTGTGTGTATGTAGGTGTGTAGGCGTGTATGTATAGGTGTATGTATGTAAGTATGTATGGGTGTGTCCTTGTATGTGTGTGTATGTAGATGTGTGGGCGTGTGTATATGTGTGTGTATGTAGGTGTGTGGGCGTGTGTATATAGGTGTATGTATGTATGTCTGGGCGTGTCCGTGCATGTTTGTGTGTGTGTGTGTGTATGCATGTGTATGTAGGTGTGTGTGTACGTGTGTAATGTATGTGTGTATGCGTGTGTATGCGTGCATATATATATATATATATATATATAAGGATAAGATCGTTATTTAAAATACTCATCATATCAAGCGGCTAGCATAGGAATAAAAACTTCATACGTAATAATTATTATTCAAATTATAATTAAGGGTATCTAAAAGATACTACCATGCTAGATTTAGCAGCCAAAACTTGACTCTAAAACCACATTAAATGTTCATACAGTACCAGGAGAGAAGACTAAGAGACAAAATAAACAAGCAAAAAATTATTGGATAATTCCAGATCCCGGATTTCTGATTTTGTATAAGAAATGCTTTACCTCATCAGTGGAATACACACAAAATAGCACATAAATACAAATACATATATACACAAAATACGTATATTTACATATACGCACGTATACACACATATATATGCACGTATGCACACCATCAGTTTAAATTGTCTGTCTAAACTACACGTGCTATATGGTCAAAATACCATCGCAGTGAATATAATGAAGTAAATATATAAATCGTTATTTAAAATACCGATCATATTAAGTGACTGGCATGGGAATAAAAACCTCATAGGTAATAATTATTATTAAACTTATAATTAAGGGTATCTAAAAGATACCACCATGCTAGATATAGCAGCCAAAATTTGACTCTAAAACCACATTAATGTTCATAGGCGACTCCAGGTCATCAGCATCACTCGGGCTCATCACAGATTTCGCATAAGACACATACCTACTCGAAGAATTTCACGTTTTTCTAGCCCCAAATAGATTAATTTTATGTCTAGCACCGTCTTTCTCCATTTCTAAGTTAAATAAGAATAAAGCAACCCTGCAAAACACAACTCATCTTTACATACAAACGCACAGAATAACAGCAATCAAATAACGACAGCGGAGTGCACAACAAACATCAGCGATCTGCCTGTCGCCTGTACTCTTGAAAAGAGATGCCAGTTAGTCTTTTACACTTACCAGGCTCGTTCGTGTTAGCCGGAGTTGCTGGATAATTTTACGTTCCTTTAAGAATATTGTAGAACGGAAACTTTTCATAGATTGGAATTTAAATCCTAATCTCTATAGAAATTTTTTGTTTCGAGAAAACATTGAATTTCGATTACTTTTAACTTTTATGAGTCCCGAGTCAGGCGCGTGTGAACGATGTCGAGAGAACGTCTGCAACGAACGACATTTTATGACACAGGGCATCTCCTAGACGACTACCAGACACCGAACGAAAATATATGAACTGCGTCCATGCTCAATAATAGGAGCCGAGTTATTGGCTGCAATTATATACTTGAAGTCAGTCTTGGCAGAATTTAAATCATCTTGCAAATACACGCTCATTTCATTAAATTCATACTCGGGCTAAGCCCGAACAGCCGGAGTGCCGGAGTCGCCACTGATATATATATATATACACAGTGGCGGACTGGGTCTAAAAATATTGGTTATCAGGAGACGAAGGGGGACCACCCGCAACTACAATGCTATCATTTAAATTTTTTGTTTGTTTGTTTGTTTGTTAAAAGTATTCTTTTCAACTGTCTACAAACACAACCAGGCTGAAATAATTAATGCCTTCTTCCAGGAGTGAATAAAAATTTCCCCTTTAGATATTAACATGGGCCCTCATATATGGATTCTAATGGTGCAGGGGCCCACTTACCATCGGAGACATACATCAAGTGCCTGAAGGAGGTAGTGTTGCCTTGGGTCAAGAGGGTGGTTGCTGAAAGACCCTATATTCTGGCAACAGGACTCTACACCATGTCACACATGCAGGAGAACCCAGTCATGGTTGTCAGACAATTTCTGCGACCACATCACCCATTAACATCTGGCCACCTAACTCCCCAGACTGCAACACCCTTGATTATTATGTGTGGAGCGCAATTGAGTGAGAGACCAACAAAACTCTTTGTAAGACTAAAGATGACTGAAGGCAAGGATTATGGCTGCATTTACCAATTTAAATAAGGAGACCATCCAGAAGAGTTGCAGGAGATTCCGAAGTTGTCTGGAGACCGTGGATGAAGCCAATGGCAACTTTATTGAATAAATTTACTCTTTAGAATTTCAAGATATTTTTATGTAATTTTGGTAAATATATCTGTTAAAATGAGATGACAGTGTTATTTTCATTTTTGCGTAATTTAGACAATTTATTCACCGCACCCTGTATATATAGAATGTACAGTATGTCTAATACATACAAACATATATGTGCGCGCGTACTCGCACGTGTATGTAAATTTGTAGTGCAATATATGGAGTCATGGCATCTGGTTGCAATCACGGAAAAGCGCCTCTAATGGCCCGGCATTGGTGTAACCATTAGGTTCTAGTGATTTGAAGAGCTAGCCTACTATATCTGCGTTGATTTGTAATTATACAGTTGTCCCGCGCAATGTGTCCCATGCATATTGGTGCAGACATGTAAAATAATTTATTATACACTGAAATTATTAGTATAAGATTAAGGCTGCGAAACGGCCGTAATTCCTACGGATATCAAGTAGTTAAATATATATATTCACCTCTCATACCTCTTGACTTTCAATGCTCTCTCTCTTTCTCCTCTCTCTCTCTCTCTCTCTCTCTCTCTTATATATATATATATATATATATATATATATATATAATATATATATATATATATATATATATATATATATACATATACTAGCTGTATATAGTTACATGAGGTAAATATAAAGGTCCTTCCAGGGGCCGTATTATCGATTTTTCTACAATCTATGTATGTCAAGAGGTTTCCAGACATGAGTTCTACTTATGTGTCAAGTTTCATCAAAATCAGTAAAACGATGTAGGAGGAGTTAGTTAACAACGCCACAAACAAACACACACCGATTTTCCACATATGTAGTAGATACACACAAACACAAACACACACAGACATAATGCTCGAAATGAGGAATAGCTGGACAGCCGACAACTGATGAAGGGTGGTTTTTTTATGTCACTTGTGTTTTCCATTCGTTGTTTGTGTACTCAGCTCATTTGTTTATGTAATTCATTTGGATGATGGTTTGTGACGTCCTGTACCTATATATGCATATATATATATATAATATTATATATATATATATATATATATATATATATATATAATATATATATTACATACATACAAACATACATATACATATATATATATATATTATATATATATGCACATATGCGTATGTATATATGCATATGTATATATATATATATATTATATATATATATATATATCATACACACACACATGTATACATATATATCAATGCATGCATATAAATACATATGTTTATACATATATATGTATATGTGCGCACAGTCACACACCCACACCCACACACACACACACACACTTGATAGAATTCAGTTACCCGATACCATATGTTTCGTGCGAATATATTCGCAGTTATTCAATCAGAACTTGAATAATGGATGACAAATTCACCAATTAATTAGCACGAGTGTTCCAAGAACTTTCATGAAGTTATGGATAATGTGAAATATTTACGATCATGGCTACTGGTTGACCTTTGATTGGTCGTTGTTTGTATATTGTTTGTATGGTGTGACAGAATTCTTTTTATATACTGTGATTATTGAACAGTCACTGGATTGTTGGGGGATAGAGTATATAGAATAATTTGCTGTGTAAAAGAAGGTATATGGAACGAGTAGGGATGTAGAGAGACAACCGATCTGAGAACGTGCCAGGTTCATTCATTTATCATTGTCAACATAAATATGCGTTTAAAGGCAGCAAGCTGGTAGAATCGTCAGCATGCCGAGCGAAATGGGGTTTTTTTTGTCTGTCGCTGCATTCTGTGTTCAAATTCCGCCGAGGTCTACTTTGCCTTTTATCCTTTCAAGGTCGATAAATTAAGTACCAGTTGAGCACTGGGGTCGATGTAATCGATTTACCCCCTGTCCCGAAATTGCTGACCTTGTGCCAACATTTGAAAGCAATATAAATATTCGTTCACAAATTTTGTCGTGAAAAATTTAAGAAATTCACTTCGCGAATATGTGGTTTCTAGTTCAATCCCACTGTGCAGCGCATCGGACAAGTGCCTTTTCTTAAAACCATCTGTCAACCAATGTCCGATAAGTGAATTTGGTTGACAGAATCTGTGTGAAAATCCATTCTATCTATCTATCTATCTAGCTATATAGGCAAATCAAAGTTAAAAATAGGAAAAACAACGTAAGTCAATCAGACGTACACAGTGAATATATCAGTTTGACGCTCGGTGAATGTTTTAGATGGAAAAATAGGAGTATAATGACATTTCGAGCATGGCTCTTCGTCAGAAAGACGGAAAAGTCCAGAGAGGAAGAAAATGAGGAAGTAGCAGATCTGAAGCTACATAGTCGCTTTAGAGTTTAATTAAGCTAGGACATTGTTGTGATGAGAGTTACGGCGACCCTTTGCAAGAGACAGACTAGTCCGAGTGAAGTATAAATACTAATGATCCAAATGAGTTCAGAGTTCGGAATCGAGTGAAGCTTGTGTTAGATCGCAGTGAAGTCGGAAGGTGTCGGTTGGTTAGTTCTCAAGGAATATTGAATGTTGGTTCGTAAAGAGATTCTTTTGTTAGTTACATTGTTGTTACTACTGTCTGGTTATCTCATTTATTGTACGTAACAAATTTCCACATTTGGCGACGAGGGTTTCAAAGCTCATATAGGTTATCTAACAATTTGTTCGTGATACAACTTGTTAAATAATGGAAGACCTATTAGCTTCCATAGTACAGTTGCAAAAGCAACAAGAGCAGCAACAGGAGATGCAGAAGCAACTATTGCAGCAACAACTACTGGAACTATATTCAAAGAAGTCTAAAAATGAGCTAAGTTCGTTTTCGCCAGACGGCGTTTCAAACTTGATTAATGAATTCAGTTATAGCCCAGAGGAGGGTATAACTTTTGCATCGTACTACAGAAGGTACGAGGAGATTTTTAAGCAAGATTGCAAATCATGGTCGGACGAACAAAAAGTGAGATCGTTATTGCGAAAATTAACTTCGTTAGAGCCTGAACGTTACTGTAAGTTCATACAGTTCATACAGTTCATACAGTTCATACAGAACTTCATGAAAGTTCTTGGAACACTCGTGCTAATTAATTGGTGAATTTGTCATCTATTATTCAAGTTCTGATTGAATAACTGCGAATATATTCGCACGAAACATGGTATCGGATAACTGAATTCTATCAAGTGTGTGTGTGTGACTGTGCGCACATATACATATATATGTATAAACATATGTATTTATATGCATGCATTGATATATATGTAATTTCATACCGCCCAAAAATCCCAATGAAATTTGTCTTAAAGAAACAATAGAATTACTGTCTAACATATTCGGTGATAAAACTTCTCTATTTAACACTCGAATGGAGAGTTGGAATATAAGGAAAAAAGAGAATTATGATCACATACGCAGGAACAGTCAACAGGATGTGTGAAAGTTTTAAACGCCAAGAACTTACACCTGAGATGTTCAAGTGTCTTATTTTCGTATAAGGCCTTGCAACAAGCGAAGATGCAAAAATACTCAAGAAAAGGCTTCCTCAAAAATACAGATATACCGACCGGAAAAGTACAACCAAAAAAGAGCACCATGTCCTAATCGATGTTATGGATGTGGGGACATACATTTCAGAAAAGACTGTCCATTTAAAAATCAAATATGTTACAGTTATCAAAGAATTAGTCACAAGAGTTCAAACTGCAGAACAAAATTACGAAGGTCAAACTTTAAAAATCCTGCAGTGCTCTCAGCAGAAACAAAAATCGACTCCCAAATAAGAAAATTTGTACACGTAAATATAAATGGAATACATATTAGATTTCAATCGGATACTGAAAGTGATATTTCAATAATAAATATGGACACATGGAAGAAAATAGGAAAACCAATATTGAGAAAAACCGCGAAATCTGTTCGTAGCGTGACGGGCGACAAATTACATTTCATAGGCAAAATATGGATTAATGTCACATTTCAAGTGAAAACACGCAAGGTGAAAATCTTCTTCGTTAAAAATGCAACCGATCTGTTTGGTACCGATTGATTAGAATTATTCGATTTATGGGATCTCCCCATAAATCTCAATTGTAAAAACGTAAATGGATGTCCTTCTAAAAATAATTCGTTTGAAGAGTTAAAGAGGAAATTTTAAAAAAACGTTTCCGCAAGTAATCTCGGACAAACAAGGTCCACGCAAGGAGACTGAGCCCATGGTTCAGGATACATATTGACTACGCTGGACCAGTGAACAGCGTATACTATCTAATAGTTGTGGATAACTATACAAAGTTGCCAAAGGTATGCAGATGTAATAAACCCACAGCAAAGACAACAATACAGTTCCTACTCCAGTTATTTGCTCGATACGGTGTTCCAGACACTTTAGTTTCAGATAATGGAACACAATTCCCGGAATATGAATTAAGAAATTTCTGCAAAATACATGCCATAGAGCACATATTTACCCCTACCACCGGAGGTCAAATGGGCAGGTAGAAAGATTTATCGACACGTTCAAAAGAGCTCTAAGAAAAGTTAGGAATGATCTAGATTATGACGAGGCACTAACGAAATTTTTGAGAGTATATAGAATAACGCTAAATCCAAATAATAATTCAGGAAAGTTACCAGCAGAGTTAACGTTCGCGTGTAAAATAAAATCGATCTTCGATAAATTATTGCCAGGAAAAAATATATATAAAGGAAAGACAAAAAATACATTTGAAGGAAAAATACAAGAAATATTACAGAACATTTCGAAGGTTGATAAAGAAGGTTGGGAAGATGGTTGTGTAATCAAAAGATTAGGCAACATGATGTATTTAACTGAAGGACAACGTTCGGAGCATAAAAGACACCTTAACAATTTAAAGATGAGACATACAGAAGAACGAAGAGTAATTCCAATGGAAGTCTTCTATGATATGTTTGATGTGCCAACATCGAGAGATATTTAACCCCATAGAACTAGATTCAGAAAACGAAAACAGACTTAATGTCTGAAAGTAATACCTAACCGAAAAAGATACTAAATTTTCAAAACAAGAAAAAAAAAAAGGATAAAGAGTGCAAACAAAAGTGCTTAGCACAACGAAAAGAGAAAGTGCTGTGTGCAACGAATAATACTATCTTAAATGCCGGGCAGCAATTAAGATACAACAGCAAAAAAAGTATGGGTGCTGGAAAGAAAAAAAATATAAAAGAAATTCCACTTTCTCAAGGTAATCAAAATCTCAAAAGCAGATATGTTGTGATGCAAGTTACGAGGTCTACTTGCGAGAGATAGACTGGTTCGAGTAAAGTATAAATAGTAACGATCCGAGTGATTTCACTGTTTGGAGTCGAGGAAAGTTCGTGTTAGTTCGCAGTGAAGTCGAAAGGTGTCGGTTGGTTAGTTCTCAAGGAATATTGATTGTTGGTTCGTAAAAAGATTTGTTAGTTCGTTACATCGTTGTTACTATTATCTGCTTATCTTATTTATTGTATGTAACAAATTTCGATACAACAGGCATTTATTGTGGTTTAAAATTTGCGGGCTGATGTTGCGGAGACAGCTATAGCTTACCTTAACAGAATTTATGTCGAACATTTTATATCTCTGTTTATGGGAAGTTAGTGTTGACTAAGATTAGGAAAAGTCTAACCATGTTTGTTACTTCTCAGCCCATGTATGCATGTTCACATGTACGGATATGTACGTGCACATGCACATGGGTTCTGGCATGGATCTCATTGCATACGTAAATCTTATTACACGTTCTGAATATATGTAAGTCTTTATGATTAATGGAGGGAAGGGAAAAATTTGCTCTCAGACTTATTTCAAATGCTTTCAACGGAACAGACTTTACTAAAAACACCTAAGAGCCAGGTGATGGTGTCAAACTGGGAGGTTATGCGGCATTAGAGTATATTCAAAACAGAACACGAAACAAAACCATTTAAAATGAATTTTCGGTTTCGTCTATCTCTCAATTTTACTGAAAATTTCTACAAATATATAGTACTGGACTATCTGTGACTAGCTGGGTCACCGGGAAAGTCTGAGTTTCCTAGTAACGGAGATTTTTCAAGTTTTTTCCAGATTATTTCGCATGCTTTCAACGAATATGACATTGAAATCACGCGTAAACACCAAATCTTTGGAGGTGAGATATGCTGAATGTACTCGAAAAAAACCATGAAAAAATTATTTAACACCGAGGGTCTTTTACAAAATATTTACCGCATTTTTAAAGTTATTTTCACTTTAAAATATTTTTTAAATATGCCCCCAAAAATTTTGTAATGGTACTCACTCGAAAATATTGTCTGTTTAAAGAAAGCTGAAATATAAATACTTACTGTACAAACAACTTACATTTTTGTAATCACATTCACTTAAAAATATTTCTAAATGATTAAAATATTGTGTTTAACAAAAGCGAAAATAGAAACATTTACAGTAAAAACAAATTGTATTTTTTCGTCGTCAAGTTACTGTGTATAATCGAAAGGTAGAGTTTCTTCCTTTCAGGATTAAGTTATTTACGGAATATTTTCCCATTATGCACCGTTTTAGGTATTTATACCTCCGAAAACCTCTAATATCTCAACAACCACTTGTCTGATTTAAGCGAAACATGTTTTATTCCGTTCGTATTCACATTTCAAAGGCAACTTAATTCATAGTATTTTCCCATTATGCGCCAGTTTGGCTGGATAACATTGCAAGTAAGCAAGCAAGTAAGTAAGCAAGATTCAAGCTCACTTTTAGATTTCATACCCATTACGAATATTGCAGTTATTTTGAGGGAGAAATTAACAATAAAAGATTGACAGTTTTTATAATTTTAACAAATAAGATTTGTCCATTCTCGACATCCTTTCCGGCATACGATGTTATTTTCGTTTCCATAGAAAATAATTGAAACTATTTTACGGTTTAGAGCTAGTGTTTAAAGCTTAGGATTTTGTTTAGGATTAAGGTTAGAATTTAGTTTAGGGTTTAGGTTAGGGATTAGGGTTAGCGTTTAGGATTTGGAATTTGTAGGTGTCGGAAAATTTCATTGCAACCAATAATTTTCTTTCATTTACTTTTATTAAATATTTCCTTCTGTAAAGATTCCATAACGTGTCTAAAGATCGCTTTGGCAGGAAGAGTATACTTGTCTATTACAAGCAAAATATCACAAAATCTTTCAATCTTTAAAGTTTGTAACGTTCTTATTGATAATTTCTCAAAAAAAAAAAGATGAAAATAAATCTTTTATAACATAATTATTACTTAAGGATTTATAAATGATAATTTCAATAGATTGATTTAGTGTATAATTATTTAGATAGTTTAGCAAATAGAAATTAATGCGTATTATATAAATAGAGTGTATACAATAGTATTCGTTCACAAAAAATGGCTGTAAATTTCGTAATTGGCACGAAAAAATTTCACCTGTGAAGAAATTTCCAATAAAATTTAAGGACGTAGTTTAAGTGGAAAAGATCTAAATGCCAGCATCCGTAAAACAAGATTAGCTACGGAAGTGTTGTTATTAGTAAAATACAAAATGGTGGCGAGCTGGCAGAAACGTTAGCACGCCGGGTGAAAAGCTTAGCGGTATTTCGCCTGCCGTTACGTTCTAAGTTCAAATTCCGCCGAGGTCGATTTTGCCTTTCATCCTTTCGGGGTCGATTAAAAGAGTACCAGTTACGTACTGGGGTCGACATAATCGACTTAATCCGTTTATCTGTCCTTGTTTGTCTCCTCTGTATTTAGCCCCTTGTGGATAGTAAAGAAATAGGTAATACCCATTGCTCCGTTCTGAGTTCAAATTCTGCCGAGGTCGACTTTCATCCTTTCGGGCTCGATGAAATGAGTATCAGTTGAACACTGAGGTCGATGTAATCGACTCATCCCCTTCCCCAAAACGGCTACCCTTGTGGCAAAATTCGGAACCATTATTAGTAAAATACAAAGCGGAAATGAACACACACAGAGATACAGCATTAGAGGTTATTAAACTATGGAAGTAACTTGGCGATGAAGATTGCGATGTAAAAACCATGATTTCGCGGTACAGCAATTTGAGCGCCACAGTCACTGCTTCATTCAGAATATGAGATGGAACAAGGTCTAGAAATGTTAATGGGTTCAGGAAAGAAATCATACATGCTAAGCATAATTGACTAATAAGGAAATACGAAAAATCATTAATAAATAAGATTATATTGGGACACAGCTCTGTGTCAATATAACTTGTTTGTAAGTAGAGCTGTTAAACACACTTCACACACCGCGCGCACATACACAACAAAAACATACATATCAACTTACATTACCAATACTTATGTACCTATGTATATATGTATGCATGTTTGTAAGCATATATATATCTGTGTGTGTGTGTGTGTGTGTGTGTGTGTGTGTGTGTGTGTGTGTGCTTGTGTATGTTTGTGTGTGTGCGAGTGAGTGTAAAATATATGCATGCATCTATGTTTGAGTGTGTGTGCATGTGCGTTTTTGTGTGTATGTGCATATGTGTGTGTTTGTGTGTGTGTGTGTGTGCGTGTGTGTGTGTGTGTGTGTGTGTGTGTACGGCATGTATAAAGAAAAACTTAAAACATCCAAATCTACATCACCAACTTCATCTTATCACAAAAGCTTTCATCTTTCTCTCTAACCGCTCTCTTCTTTCTCCTTTCTGCCTCTCTCACTTTGCCAAACCTTCACGTCCCCCTGCTAACTTACGTATCTAATGACCTCACAGCGTGATGTGTACCCACCGTGACACGGCTACGCACTGACGGCCACATTGCCAATTAGACCCACATGTTTCAACCGAAGGTACTAACTTATTCCATTGCCCCCATCTATTCTTTCACCCAACCTCACCTTCCTCTTCCAAAAAGGAAAGCCATATTTCTTAAGTACAAGACATCTTTATTTTGTAACCAAGAAATGAGAAACAATGGAACCAACTACTGAAATTCCGGCGTGCCTGTGTGGTAAGACGCTTGCTTCCCAATCACATGGTTCTGGGTTCGGTTGGGCAAGTGTCTTCTAAAGCGGCGGGCCAACCAAAATCTTATGCGTGGAAATGGTAAACGGAAACTGAAAGAAGCCCATCATATACGTGTGGGTGCAGAAAAGTTCCTGGCTTTAATGATGTCGTGAAAGGCCTGGTTGGAGGCCCAACCTTCCGAGTTCTTTTACATGGTTTAGAAAAACTGAAGGACCGGTGCAATAAGCGTGTGAATCTGGGCGTCCTCGTTCAATAAAATCATAATTAACTGATACTCCTGTATTTTCTTTTACTCAAAGTCAGGAACTTTTCGGCACACCCTCGTATGTACATACATACATGCATATGTATATATATGTATATATATGTGTGTGCGTATGTGTGTGTATGTATGTATATATATGGAACAAAAACGCAATAGAGTGCATTGCAACGTTCCGACAGATAGACGATACACAGGTGGACAAGAAAAACAACAATTAGAAGGACAGGCAAAAAAAAAGACTGGTCATTCTTGACTTTCTTTCATCAGTCAAGTCCCAGAAGTCATTACCATTTCGGGCAGTTACACTTGAGAGGGTTCGGTCTGGTTGCCCCCAAATATATCTAAGCTAAGAGCATTAGACACCTTTGTAAGAAAGCTAGCGAATGTATACGGCAACAAAGACAAATAAATAAATAAACAAAAAAAAAGGAGAACATGGTACACAATTACGAATACAAACAACAAGAATAACAACAGGCATCTTTCAACTGAGAACGAATCAAATTGAGCTGGCGCGTATGAAGTGAAAGCCTAAAAGCAGGAACATGGGAGATGGACATAAGAGGTATTGACGGTCGGCAGTCAGGCCAAGAAAGAATGATCATGGCTGGCCAGCAGAAGAAACAGAGTGACTCAAAGTCCAAGTGTCAACGCACAAAACTCTTGGACCTTCAGTCACTCTATTACTTCTGCTTAACATTAATAAAAATATACATGTACTCATATTTTGAGTACATATTTGCATCAACATACTCCTCATATATATATATATATATATATATATATATGTAAAAGTTAAAAAAATATATATAAACTGGGACAAGAACGTGAAACACCAAGAAGACGACACAAGAACCACAGGACGGGACATTCGAAGCCCTCAGTCATCAGTCAAGAACCGGATCATCTTCGCAATTTCGGCTGATTAATCTTGATGATTGCTCCGACCTGGGCAGCCACCAAGGGAAATCTAAGCCAAGCGCATTAGATCCCTTGGAAGAAAGCCTCGAATGTATACAACACAAGGACGGAAAACGGACGGTACATTCGCAATTTACACCCAAAGACAGAGCCAGATCACCTGCAATTTCGCATTTGATTAATCCTCGTCTGTGACTCTAAAAATTTTCACTTTTACTATTTATGGAATCAGACTCTAATTTCTACGGTAATTCCTATAAACTGACAAGGCGAGGTAGCTTAACCCTAGGCAACCGAGTATGCGTCATCGACTAGCATTAATCAAATGCGAAATCGCCGGTTATCTGCCTCTGTCTCTGGTGCTATAGGGAGCTTGTCTCTCTTGTCAGTCATTGGATTAGTGCTTCCACGTGGCTAAGATTTTCTAATTCTGATTTCTTTAGTCACCTTGATGCCGTCTGTGTGTGTGTGTGTGTGTGTGTGTGTGTGTGTGTGTGTGTGTGTGTGTCTTCTAGTTATTAATTATTATAAATCTTCCACTGAGCAGGGAGCCGGTTTCCAACAAAGATGCAAGGCTCCAGACAAATTCACATTTCGAACTTGAGAAAAGTCTTGCATATTTTTACTGCTTCACTCACAGATTGCACTTGTAATGTACGAATTAGCCGGCGATTTCTCTTTCTGAAAATCCCAGTTCATCCAGATTCTCCTTGTATGAATGTATGTACGTATGTATGTATGTCTGTATGTATGTATGTATGTATGTATGTATGTATGTATGTATGTATGTATGTATGTATGTATGTATGTATGTATGCTGTATGTATGTGTGTATATATGTATATAATGAGTGTGTGTGTATATATGTGTCTGTCTGCCTTTGTGTTTGTCCCTCATCGACAATTGACAACCGATATTGGTTTGTTTGCGTCCCCATAACTTTGCGTTGCTGCAAAAAAAAATTCAATAGGATAAGTACAAGACTCAAGAAATAAGTACTAGGACCGATTTGCTCAGCAAAAACCATCAAGGTGGTATCCCAGCATAGTTGTAGTCCAATGACTAAAACATGTAAACCATAAAAGATTATATTACTGCTAGAGTTCCACTGAAATCTCTTTTTTTGTTTGTTTTTAACTAGAAAATAAAAGGGTAAGAGAAAACTCAGCTGGTGTATTGGTTTGAAATGCTTGAATCTACACTGGGTGTCGCAAGACATTTAAATGCAGCGAGCTGGCAGAAACGTTAGCACGCCGGGCAAAATGATTAACGGTATTTCGTCTGCTGTTACGTTGTGAGTTCAAATTCCGCCGAGGTCGACTTTGTCTTTCATCCTTTCGGGGTCGATAAATTATATACCAGTTACGCACTAGGGTCGATATAATCGACTTAATCCGTTTGTCTGTCTTTGTTTGTCCACTCTGTGTTTAGCCCCTTGTGAGTAGTAAAGAAATAGGTATTTCGTCTGCCGCTACGTTCTGAGTTCAAATTCCGCCGAGGTCGACTTTGCCTTTCATCCTTTCGGGGTCGATTAAATAAGTACCAGCTACGTACTGGTGTCGACATAATCGACTTAATCCCTTTGTCTGTCTTTGTTTGTCCTCTCTGTGTTTAGCCCCTTGTGAGTAGTAAAGAAGTAGGTATTTAGTCTGCCGCTACGTTCTGAGTTCAAATTCCGCCGAAGTCGACTTTGCCTTTCATCCTTTCGGGGTCGATTAAATAAGTACCAGCTACGTACTGGTGTCGACATAATCGACTTAATCCCTTTGTCTATCCTTGTTTGTCCCCTCTATGTTTGTGGGCAATAAAGAAATAAGCATGTTGGCTCAACTGCTTTATCATACAATTTCAGTTATATACATGTGTGTGTGTGTGTGTGCGCGCGCGCGTGTGTGTGTGTGCGTGCGCGTATGTATATGCACATGCATATGCGCACATGTGTAAGTGCACCATCTCAAATAGCCAGCAAAGTTTTAATGTAGGAGTAGCATGTACATATTCACTCTTTCTGTGCGAACGACAACATCGTTGGTGATAGAATTCCAACGGACCAATCAATGGTTCACTGCGTTTTCGACGGTGCCGGTGTCAAAGGAATGTTAATGTAATTACCTACAGAACAAATAATACAAGGAACTTCGTTCGAAAACCACCGGTTTTTCTCCGTCTTCTCAAAATA
>NW_021833850.1:25000-47500 GCF_006345805.1 Octopus sinensis
GTCAGTTCAGGTTGGCCTGCTTCACTCGCTGAGATGACTGCAAATTTAGTTACTGATCACCGAAATTAGAAATATTGAATTTCTAAATGCACCTGAAGACATATGTTTCTGAGTGTACTGCTCATCGTCAGTTCAGAAACATATGTCTTCAGGTGCCTTGTCTCGGCTTGCGGGGGTGATTGCCCCCCCCCTTTGCAAATATAAGGACACAGAAAATGTGTCAAAGCCGACAGGAGACGTCGATGTTTCCTAGGGCTAAATGGCGGTGGAATAATTCTCATACGGGACTGTCACGTTGAGTTGACAGTATACGACCACTATATCGCTTCACCACCGCTTATGTCTCTCTGAGACATTTAGAAATTCAATATTTCCATATATATATATATATATATATTATATATATATATATATATATATATATATATATATATATATATATATATATATATATAATAGATATAATGTATGTATGTATGTTATGTATGTATATAATATATATATATATATAATATATATATATATATATATATATATATAAAGTTAATCCAAACATGAAAACACCAAAGAGAAAACACAACAACGCGAGGCCGTGGAACAAATATTGTATTATTGGACGCTCAGGAAGGAGGAAAGAAGTATGCTTATACACACACACACACACACCACACAACAACACAACACACATACACACCACACACAACACCCACACACACACACACACACACACACAACACACACATATATATATATATATATATATATATATTATATATATATATATGTTGAGATAAACTTACTTGGAAATAGATGCAGATGTATAAACATAAATATATATATATATATATATATATATAATATATATATATATATATATATATATATATATATTATATATATATATATATATGTGTGTATTATATACATATATACATATATATTATACATACATTTATAATATATATATATATATATATTATATTATATAAGGGCTTAGTAAAAATAAACTTTGCCACATACTGAACTCATTAGAAATAGCAGCTAAAGAAATTTCTTCAGCTATTTCTAATACTTAAAGAAGATCTCTCTCAGATAGTGTTTGCCTAAACTAACTCACAAAAGTATGGGGGAAAAAACATTAAAAAATCAAGTGCAATGGTTATTTGAGAACGTACGTTTCTAGATTAGTCAATTCGACATTTCTTTCTTCAGCTCAGAATTCCTTGAATCGGATTTGGGAACACTGAAAGTCGGGAGCATACCCTTTCGGCTTCTAATCACCTCTAGAATTCTGCTCGAACTAAAAGTGCTATCAAATTCGAATATGCAAGCGAAGAATTTCTGCTCTCCCCTTGCATATATGCACATATATACATATAAATCTCTATATTTGCATCTATACATATACATCTAATCATATACATCTCTCTCTATATGTATATACACTATATACGTACATATATATATATATATATATATATATATATTATATATATATATATACATACATATATATGTGCACATCATATATGCACAATGTACATGCATACATATATATGTACACATATATGTATATCATATAAATACATACATGTATACATATAATATACATATAAATCTATATATACACATGTATACATATACATCTATACTTATACATCTATACATATGCATGTATGCATATACATCTATACAAATACATCTATATATATATACATATATCTATGTACATACATATGTGCAGGTGTATATATACATATATACATTCATGTATACATATATATTTACGTATTTGTGTGTGTGTGTGTGTGTATGTGTGTGTGTGTACATGTATATATGTGAGATAATAGTTTCAGTACTAAAACTGAAAATCACATTAAGATAGAGATGTTATTGTTTCACTTTTGACACGTAATATTGAAATATTGTAAGAAATATGAGATTTCTCTGGGCTCGCATTAGGCAAGAAGTTTGGTCCATGACACTGCATGGATCCTAATTAAGGCACGTATAAAATTTGAATGAAATCGGTTGGGTAGTTCTCGAGTTTTGGTGATGCACACATACATACAGGCAAACACATTCTCAGCTTTATATATATGTATATTCCCTACTTGTAATTTGCTTCCTCTCTTCATGTTTTATTTCATTTGCCCCCAGTATTCCCAAACACTTATATCACTTCTTTCTCAACTGGTTTCATTGTTTTCCTATTTGGCAATATCAATTCCCTGGCTTCCTTCAAATCTTCTTCGTTTCATTATCAATATTGCGTAGTTGGCAACCCCCAATTTTATATTTACATTTTGAAAAATGCTAACAGTGTGTACAAGGCGTTCAAGCTGCTTTTTATTTTTCGCATAAAGCTTTATATCATCCATAAAAAGGGGATGGTGTATCTAACCATATCCTTTTCCCAAATCATAAGCTATTTGAATTTCTCGTAATATATGACATAGTGGTATCATGATCAATACAAATAGTAATGGAGATAAGCTATCGCCTTGAAATATACTACATCTGATGGGGCCCTACCGGTTCGAGACAAACACTACAGGCATGGATGTGCTGTCAAATGAGCTTGTTTGAGGTGCACAGAGAGCGACGAAACCGTTCTGCACGCACTCGTACAATGTCCGGGCATTACTGACTTGTGGAGATATGTGGAACACCTGCTGTCCCGTGAGGGACGAATTTGTCTGCCGGCTGACTTCATAGTGATGATTGCCCCATCATCCTCCTTTAATTGAGCAGGTAAGGCAATTTTCCTTTGCCTGGTGGTTGTGGCGAAAAATGTTGTCTGATGGACGAGTTTGAAGAGTGAGGACAGAAACTTTCCTCTTCGGTAGAGCCCTCATCGATGTTTTCAAGTTTAACTTAAAAGGGAAAGTGAGGGTGGGAGAGGGAGAAGCTGTCCCCGAGTGAATTTAAACTAAGGGTGGATGAAAGTTGCGAAAATGACAAGAATGGATGATTCTGCTCTAAGTGTAGGCCTGTGACTCAGAAAAATGGAATTCGAAAGGGCATTTACCCTTGATGTTCAAGGAAAACTTGGACGGTGGAGTTTCCTGATTATCCCTAGAAATCTTCCTGTGTCTGGAGGACCACGTTATCATTATACATTTTTCTTCCTTTTTATTTTATTGTTGTACACGATGTATTCTTCCCTTCTTTGTTTTATTGTATACCATGTATACTTAACTTTTTCTTATCATTTCATTATATGTAAACCCCAACACTTTATGTCTGTTCTTGTTTTGTCCCCCTCATCCTTCATCCCTGTGGCAAATTGAAGAAATCATCACCATCATCATATTTCTTACTGAGTATGTTCCTGATATTTAGAGCAGAGAAACGTTTAATATACAGTATGTTCACTTACAAAGTTATGTGATAGAGAAAAAGGGGAAGAAAGACAGAGAGAAAAAAAAGGAAAAAAATAAAAAGGTAAACAAAGAAAATAAAGAGGAAAAAGGGAAAGAAATTTCATAGTGACAATGCTCTTCTCAAAACGTGTGACATAGCAGTTAAGACAATCTTTTGCATTCCCTGCATTGGTGGTGGTGGTGGTGCGTGTGTGTGTGTGTGTGTGTGTACATGTATATATGTGAGATAATAGTTTCAGTACTAAAACTGAAAATCACATTAAGATCGATATGTTATTGTTTCACCTTTGACACGTAATATTGAAATAGTGTAAGAAATATGAGATTTCTCTGGGCTCGCATTAGGCAAGAAGTTTGGTCCATGACACTGCATGGATCCTAATTATGGATCATGCTTAAATAATTTTCTCTTCCTTACATAATTTTCAGCTCCTACAATCACTGGTATTGTAACCGTCTTGAGATGCTACATCTTTTCGATTTCGATTAGCAGATCTTTACATTTTCTGAGCTTATCAAATTCTTTTGCCGAGATATTATGGTCACAGGGTATGCTCAAGTCAATCAGATCTTTCTATTATTGTTGTTGTTGTTGTTGTTGTTGTTGTTGTTGTTGTTATTATTATTATTATTATTATTATTATTATTATTATTATTATTATTATTATTATTATTATTATCAGTATCTAAAGGCGGCGAGCTGGCAAAATTGTTAGCACGCCGGGCGAAATGCTTGGCGGTATTTCGTCTGCCGCTACGTTCTGAGTTCAAATTCCGCCGAGGTCGACTTTGCCTTTCATCCTTTCGGGGTCGATTAAATAAGTACCACTTACGCACTGGGGTCGATATAACCGACTTAATCCGTTTGTCTGTCTTTGTTTGTCCTCTCTGTGTTTAGCCCCTTGTGGGTAGTAAAGAAATCGGTATTTTGTTAAGGAAACGAAACCGTCCTGCATTAAGTCGTTCAGTGTCCATGTTTTAGAAAGTTGTGAGATTGTGTGGAGCTGTCATTGTTGCATGTAAGACGAATTCAGTTGACTGCCGAGTGTATAGTGAAGATCGATGCACCATCTTCCCTCGGCAGAGAAGGGAGGCGGATCTTTCTCTGCTTAGTTGCTATGGCAAAAGAGGCTGGTGTGGTGGACCCGTCTGAAAGCTTTGAAGACAAGCATTTTCCTATTTGCCCAAGACCTCATTAATTTTTTCAAATATTGTTTGAAGGAGAAGGTGAGGGTAGAGAGGGAGTTGCCTTCTAGTATGTTTATCAAAAAGTGGTCGACAGTGGCAAGACTGGTGAGACTGAATGGTTCTACTCTGAATATGCTTTTCTAAGCAGGAGGAAAGAAACTAGAAAAGAACACTTTCCAATGCCTTGGGGATAGCAGAGTAACCCGGGATTTTTGCGCAGGGTTACTCTGGATTACCTTAAGTGGACTGCCCAGATAGTGGGGATTCTATTTATTTATTTATTATTTATTTCTCTAATTTCTGTTTGATATCCTTTGTTCTATCCTTTAATGTGGTAGTATCTTCCTTTGATCGATGTAAACCCCACCTGTTTCTGTCTTTATTTTGTTTCCTGTGTTGTAACCCGTACTTCGATATTGTCCTCTATATGTTGGGCCCTTGAGGCCAATAAAAGAAATTATTATTATTATTGTTGTTCTTACTAGTGCTGCTGCTGCTGCTGCTGCTTAACCCCAAATCTGTCTTTCCCGCCAGCCCTATCACCAAGGATTTCTAGATGCACAAATCTACATATCTAGGATTACACTATCCATTGTGATTCTCCTTCTCCACAACGATTGGTTATAATTTGTGAGAGATTTAGTTTGGCATTAAGAATCCCACGATAACTCGCTTAGATATGTGTTGTTAATGACGAAAGGAAATCGACGTTGTTGTTACAGGTGTATTTCCTTCATATATGTTGGCAATTGTTTAAAGATCTCAGGGTTATTTAAACTTGAAACACAAAAAGTAAATATACACTCTTACATAGAATGTGACTTATATCGAACGCGTGCGCGCGTAGATAGATAGATGGATAGATAGATAGATAGATAGATAGATAGATAGATAGATAGATAGATAGATAGATAGATAGATAGATAGATAGATAGATAAAAGGACAGACAGCTAGATAGAGAGACAGATAATTTAGACACAAATTGTAAATGTTTAATTGATTTTTAGCCACGGTGTGCAGAAGTGACTATATTGTTCATACGTGTGTATAGACATTAGTCAAAACCAATGCGGAGTCGTTAACTGGACAGGTATACATATTCGTGTTAATTTGTTCCCGGAGACCGCTCGTAAAGCGAAAAATCGTAAAGTAAGGCAATAATTTCCCGTAGTAGCAATGTTATAAATCGTAATTCGTTCCTAGAAAAATATTTTACCTATAAAATTTATAATACTCGTAAATAAATGACAATAAAACAACAGAATGTAAAGAATATTTTATGTAACGTAAAAGAATGTCAAGAACATTTATAATAATACAATAATAATAATAATAATAATAATAATAATAATATTAATAATAATAATAATAATAAATAATGTAGAGGCGCAATGGACTAGTGGTTAGGGCAGCGGACTCGCGGCGCAGGATCGCGGTTTCGATTCTCAGACCGGGCGTTGTGTGTGTTTATTGAGCGAAACACCTAAAAAGCTCTACGAGGCTCCGGCAGGGGTGGTGTTCCCTGCTGTACTCTTTCACCACAATGGCGGTGCCCCAGCATGGCCACAGCTCAAGAGCTGAAACTGGAAAAACAAAAACAACAAAACAATAATAATAATAATAATTATTATTATTATTATTATTATTATCGTTTTCTGAATCACTTTCACTCGCTCATAGACATACTTGTAAGTTTCTTTTTTAAAAAACAAGTGTTGAGTTGTTTGCTTAGAATAAGCCTTAGAAGAAGCCCCTATAAATTACTCGGTAGTTCGCAGAAGCATTTGTTATGGTAGTAAAAACGTTTGCACTTCGTTCACAGAATGGCTGTTTAACCTTTTTATATCTATCATAAAATAAAACTCGTAAAGCGGATCCTCGTAAAGTGAGGTATTACTGTATTAGTAAACTGAATGGTTGTTTATCTACAAGTGATGTTTGAACTTGCAGACCTGTATTCAAAGAAACCCCAGCCGTGACAACGCCATTTTTTATATTTTTTCAAATACAGCGTATCAAACACTACAGAATTTTCTACATTTTAACTTCTTGCTTGTTATGTGTATCACATGTAATGCACAGGACATATTTCCTCGGCGTCCAAGCATCATGTGTGATACACATTTTCTATGCTTTTCAACTACTAGAGTAACTTGGATCTCATGAAAGGAAAGCTTCATATTATTCAGAACGTATGAAACAAGAGCTAAGTAAATGTCTGAAAACAAGTATAGACATTGAGGACAAAGTTATGAAAATGCTTTCAACTAGTAAAGAGTTAATCACGCAGAGTCTACAAAATGCGACTCAAACAATTCATCTGTAGACACAGGGTGTCACATACTGAATGCATGAAAAAAAAAATGCTAAATCATCACTGGAGTAATATTTAACTGGAAAGTTGATCCTCGATGTTCATCTATTCAATTATCTCTGTTTTGCGACTCAAAATAACTTCTATTGGAAAATTATTGTTCTTTCCTCTTTTGCTTCTTGCTTCAGTCGTTGGACTGCAGTCTTAATGGGATTAAAAACCGCCTTGGACGGTTTTAATCGAACAAATCGACTCCAGTACTTATTGTTAAAGTCTGGTACTTCGGCCTCTTCTGCCGAACAGCTAGATTATGTGAACGTCAACAAAGAAACACAGGTTGTCGTTGTCATGTGGAGGATGGACAGATACAAACACATTGACGCACACTTGTATATTTGTGTGTGCGTGTATATATATATATATATATATATATATATATAGGGAGAGTTTACGAAAAAAACAAAAGACGAAGACAGGTGGTGTACAAAACAAACAGATGTATTAGTATAACGCTCAGGAATAGAAAAAGTCTTTTACGTTTCGAGCCTACGCTCTTCTACAGAAAGGGGCACAGAAAAAACAAGGAGAGAAACAAGGAGAGAAAAAAAGGAGAGAAAAAAGGGAGAGAAAAAATGTGTGTAGTGACTAACGATCTATCATCTCTTATTATAAAAGGCAGATTTTATCTGCCTCCCTTTGGGAGTTATACAAATCTACAATATAGGATTTCTTCAATTACAATTTACCTAGCATTTTTAAGAGTACAATGCATCGCGTCATGCCAGGTCCAGTTTTTAAAATTTAAACTCCAATTAAGCAAAATTTACAGAAAACTCACATTCTGGTGTGTGTGTCAAATGCTTTTCTTAGTCTGGTTTACACCACACGCAAACGCACACACACAGTGTGCAACGAATAAAATGAAAGTAAATAGCGACAGAGTGATTTGAGGAAGACTAAACTGAAAGTATATACGACAGTGTCAATTGTTGACAGACATTGTAAGCTAACGTGTGTGCGTGTCTGGTGTGTGTGTGCGTGTGTCTGTGCGTGTGTGTCTGTGTGTGTGTGTGTGTGTGATATTTTAATATATCACTCCGAAAGCATTGATGTACATGTGTGCGTGCGTGAGTGTGTGTGTGTCATTCCTCACACACGCATACACATACATATACAACTACATACAACTACATACACATACAACTACATACAAACACGTGTGTGTTTGTTATTAGTAAAAAAGGCGCCAAATCACAACTCACTTATCATTCCAACACATTTGCAAAGACACACGGACGGACAGAAAAGGTAAATTGGTTTTCATTTTACTCTGTATATATTTTATTATATAATATTATATATAGATATATGTATATATAATTGCAGTATGAAACAGTGTTTATGTATAAACAGACGACACTTATATATAGTTATTATAATAAGAGATAATAAATGTATGCATCCGTTTAACCCTTTCGTTACCAAGCCGCCGAATTTACCTATTCATATTTAAATGAGAATATAACAGCAATCTCTTTAGTACATTCGTGAAAAACACGTATTATACTTCGTAAACACTTCAACTACAGTTTTGTACAAAAATCGAAGTGTAATTTTAATTCCGTGAATTATGGGAGATTTTTTTCCGAAATTGTTTTCCTATTGTGTTTTCAAAATTGTAATTCTGACAAAAAATGGATACGAATTTCATTATATCAAGCAGTGAGTGAGTCAGAATTCGAAGGATTTTCTACTGAAGACCTTCATAAATCTAACTCTATGACTGAAAAAAAAGCAATCTTTATATAAGAGTGAAGTTGTGTGGTGTCGTCTCCTACGATTTAGATTCCTAACTACTCCCACATTTTGCGGTGCAGTTTAACCAAAAGCGGGTATCTCTATCTATAGTCGTGATTCATATCGAGCCCTTCGGGGTATTAGCGTGCGTCTACGATGAGTCTACGATTTAAAAAAAATTTACCATCATATTTTTCCATTTTAATACATTTTTTTCGCTTTTATATAAGGGAAGTAACTCTCTAAAAATATCTACGATGTGTCAACGATTTAAAAAAAAAATTTACCTTAATTTGTTTTCAATTTTTAATGCATTGTTTTGCTATTTTTTGGCTATAACTCTCTAAAATGCTTATATAGTTATTTCCCTTGCAACCCGAGCAACGCCGGGCGATACTGCTAGTTATATATATATATATACTTTATTTAAAAGCAGCAGAACTATAACAAAAGGGTTTCATGCTCCCTTTCGTCGGACAATATATATATGCAAACACACACATAACATGAAGATGGAAGATATCACGTTTTAATAGTGGATCCCATAATATGTTTCTGCTCCGTAATCCAGCTTGAAGTTGCTGAGTTTATATTCATATACCATTATGCAAGATTATTCTTCATAATTCCCATACCTTTAAATATATTATATATAAATAATATATATATATATATATATATATATATATATATATATATATATATATATATATATATACATATACTCTTTACTCTTTTACTTGTTTCAGTCATTTGACTGCGGCCATACCGGAGCACCCGCCTTTAGTCGAGCAAATCGACCCCGGGACTTATTCTTTGTAAGCCCAGTATTTATTCTATCGGTCCCTTTTGCCGAACCGCTAAGTTACGGGGACGTAGACACACCAGCATCGGTTGTCAAGCAATGCTAGGGGGACAAACACAGACACACAAACATATACACACACATATATATATACATATATACGACAGGCTTCTTTCAGTTTCCGTCTACCAAATCCACTCACAAGGCATTGGTCGGTCCGGGGCTATAGCAGAAGACACTTGCCCAAGATGCCACGCAGTGGGACTGAACCCGGAACCATGTGGTTGGTTAGCAAGCTTCTTACCACACAGCCACTCCTGCGCCTATATTGTTATTCTTTTACTTGTTTTAGTAATTTGACTGCGGCCATGCTGAACCACCACCTTAAAAGGTATTAGTGGAAGAAATCGACCCCAGGACTTCTTCTTTGTAAGCCTAATACTCATTCTAATCGGTTTCTTTAACCGAACCACTAAATTATGGAGAAATAAACACACTAAGCATCGTTGTTCAAGCCATGGCGGGGAGACAACCCACACACACACATAAATATATAATACATACATACATACATACAACATACATACATACATACATACATATCATATATATATATATATATATATATATATATATATATTAATAATAATAATAATAATAATATTTAGGGAATAAATCCAAACTTACAGGGAAAAAATTAGATTTAGGATTAATCCAACTTTATAGTATAAATATATTATATTATATTATATAAATTAGAGATAAAACCACTATTAGGCAATTCAAACAGTGAAAAACATAAGCCAATACATAAAATTATTAAAAAATATAAAAGTTAAAATAAAAAATTATTTAAATAATTTAAACTTATAAATTTTATATATATGTATGTATATTTTTATATTTATATATTATTTTGTTAATTCATTATTAATTAATTAATTTTTTTTTAAATATCAAAAGTATTAAAAGTTTAATAAAAGATAAAGAGTATATATATATATATATATAAATATATAAAGAGTATATATATATATATATTGTACAAAGGAATTCCAACTCTGTTTTTTATGTTTTATTTATATTCTCTATAATATTAATGTAAAATATAGAATATATAGTATATATAGTATATATAGAAAAATGAAATGAAGTATTGATTGTCTTATTGAATAGATGAAATTTTGAATATCAAATATTAAGGGACTAGTATAATTTCTTGCATTAAAGCAGCCTTCAAGGTCACTCCTGTCACAACCTGGGACCTTGAAGACTGCTTTAATGCAAGAAAGTATACTAGTCCCTCAATATTTTATATTCAGTATTTCATCTATTCAATATGACAATCAATACTTCATTTCATTTTACTATATATATATATATTATTTATACTATATATTCTATATTCTACATTAATATTATAAAGAATATAAATAAAACATAAAAAACAGACAGAGTTGGAATTCCTTTGAATAATATATATCCCTCTATACACAATCATACAAACCCCTTTATATATATATATATTATATATATCACACACATACGATGGGCTTCTTTCAGTTTTCGCCTACCAAATCCACTCACAAGGCTTTGGTCGGCCCGAGGCTCTAGAAGACACTTGCTCAAGGTGCTACGCAGTGGGGTTGAACCCAAAACGATGTATTTGATTAGGGAGAGGGGGAAGCCAACGTCTTACCTCACAGTCATGCTTGCGCCTGTTATGTATTTTAACCAATTATTGTTGTTGTTATTGTTGATGGTCTGAAGCCAACATGGCGCTGTTCTTTATACTCCATGAACTTTGATATATTTTAGGATTCCTTTGAACAAGTTCCTTAGATTCACTGGCTAATTACAATCATCAAAGGCCAGAGAAAACCCCAATAGTAAGTCCCTAGTTTCTAGTTGATAAACACACACTGCCTGTCTTCCTCCTCCCCGCCTTAATACCTTAGTACCAACATACACGCATATACACAGACATCCTCACACGCGCCTCAAATAGTCATACAGATGCAACAAACGCAATTACAAACATACACATGCTTATATATATATATATATATATATATATATATATATATATATATATATACATACATACATATATATATACGTACATACATACATACATACATACATACATACATACATACATACATACATACATACATACAATACATACATATACACACACATATAAACATATATACACAACACACATTGACGAGAATCTATAGAGAGTACCAGAAGAGATTATGCAATTACTTATACAGATGTACGCCTCCTTCTCCAAACAAGTACTTTATATATAATATATATACTTTATATATTTGTGTGTATATACACTCATCTATTCATACATTTACACATACTAATATATCCATACACACCTACACACACACACACACATAGACATACACACTTACACCTGTCTACGCAGTTACGAAAACTCATTCACACATGAGCACCATATGTGCAAATGCGCATACACATGATGAAATACACACACATACACACACACACACAGACACGTGCTTATATAAGTACTTACAAACGTATTCAAGCTTAACACCACACACACACACACCCACACGCACATAAACATGCAAGCACGCGCACCTCTGCCCCCCCCCCCACACACCCTGCCCTCTCCAGCAACAGTTATATATGTGTATGCAAACTTGTGGAAATGCACACAAATATAGGACTGACACGCACATTTCCATAGGATGTCCGCATTCGTGTATACGCACAACCGTTCACGCATAAACATGCACACACACACGCACACACACATACACACACACATACACAGAGTCTCTCTCTCACACACACACACACATCCGCTCTTATCCTTCCATCCATCCGTCCACACACACAAACATATATGTATAAATATATATATACAGATATGTGTGTGTGTGAGTGAGTATGTATATATATAAATATATATGTATCTATCTACTATATACTATATGAATATATATATATATATATATATATATATATAACTATATATATGTTATTCTATGTGTATCTATATACTATATGAATATATATATATATGTTATAATATATTTACATATATCTGTATCTATGTATCTATATACTATATGAATAATATGTATATATATATATACATACACACCCACACACACATTATATGTATCTATATATATATATATATGTATATATATACCATATATAAACCATGTATATATATATATATACACGCATAAAATATATGCACTACATATGTGTGTGAGAGTGTGAGTGAGCATACGTACATACATACACAGATAGACACACACACCCAAACCCACGCACGCACGGACACACATACACACACACACACACACACACACACACACGTGCGCACACACTCTAATACGCAGAACACCATCCACTTCTAAACACTTTGATGTCGTAAATACACCCAGAGATACTGTAACAACATGAGAATTTCAAAGCACAATATCTCGACACACTTGGGATTCGAACCTATCACAAACTTACACTCTCCCTCTTTACCAACAAAAACCCCTCCACGAAACCTATCCTTCCCACTTCAAACTCCCCTTCCTTTTCATCATCCTACGCGTTTTAGTTGATTGTGTGTTTTCTTTCTTTCTCTCTCTCTCACTCTTCTTCGTTATTTACCCTCTCCCTCCCCTCCTCCTCTTCCTCCCAGTCTTCTTCTTCTTCTTCTTCTTCTTCTTCTTCTTCTTCTTCTTCTTCTTCTTCTTCTTCTTCTTCTTCTTCTTCTTCTTCTTCTTCTTCTTCGGCGTCGTCGTTGACGTCATTGTCTCCGACGACGCCACCATCATCAACATTACGACGAGCAACTCCTCTATCATCATCATCATCATCATCATCATCATCATCGTCATCGTCGTCGTCGTCGTCGTAGTTGTCGATGTCATCGTCTTCACGTCCATTTCCACTATCACCACCGTCACCACCACCATCGTCATCGTCGTCTCTTCATTGCCAAATCTCAAGGCAACCAGGAAATAGCAGTCAAACCTAACTCAAATCAGATTCTACAGTCTTAAAAAGAGAGAAGTTCCATGAGGGGAATCTAATACACGAGACGCTATTTCCGAATAAAACAGGATGGCCACAACCGAACTGTCCTTGGTATTTGGTCTGTTTTATCGAGTCTACCTTGGCACTGAACCTACACGACTACCGTCACTAACATGGCCGCCATTGCTGCCACCGCCGCCGTCCGCCATCGTCGTTGCTGCCATTATTACTACCGCCATCACTGTCACCACCACATACGCCGTCACCGTCGCAGCCACCTTCACCACTGCCGCTGCCATACCATCCTCCAATGCCCCGCTACCTCGTTACCAACTTCGCCCCTGCTACAGATTTTCATCCCTTTGCTGATCTTTTTAATCTAAAACACTAAATATAAGATGAAACCTATTCCAACTGAGATTTGAAAACCCGCAATTGTGCTTTCAAGCGAAGAGTCTTCAATTAAGGAGGTAAATTAGTGCAGAGCAAGGTAAAAATTAATGCAAAGATAATATAGATTAGTGTTTCTGAAGGTGGAGCCTGCGCTCCATCAGTGGGGGCGTGGCAATATCTTGGTGGGGCGTGGGTTAATGCAGATTGAGCATAAGTATCGAATGAAACTTGCATTAAAGTTTTAATCAGTCCCCATGGAATGTATGTATGTTTGTATTAGTGTGAGTGTGTGTATGTGTGTGCTTGTGTGTGTGTGTGTGTGTGTGTGTGTGTGTGTGTACTGAGTACGTTCATAGTAGGGCGCAGCGAAAGGTGGGACAAAGAAGGTTTGGAAACACTGGCTGTAAATAGTAGGGAGGACAGAACACTGTACAACCAAAAAGTGGATCGGCTATTCATATTCTATTTCCGGAAATGTATTTTGTCCGTATTGAAACCACTGACCACCCAAAAGCTAGAAATGTCTGCCTGATTCCAAGAAAGTTATTGAAACTGACCCCAGTTAACATTTAGCTCTGGCCATTTCATCTACTATTCAGACATACTGTATCTAGGACTATCTTATTTACTATGTCCTTCTAGAGATTTAGCTGCTATTTATGGGTCAGACTTTAAACTACATCTGGTACTGGGTCCTTGGTCAGCGGATTCCAGTGTTTTGAGGAGTGTGGAGCCTCCCCTTAGCCACTATTGTCCCATGGTCTATTCTGACTCGGAATAGTAGAGCCAGTCTACGTCTGCTCCGATAATCGGCGGTGACTTGGTTAGCGAATCCTCTTCGACAGTCGAGAACCGGCGACGTGATAACCTGGCTACGGATCACACTACCTGAAAGTGTGTACGCATGTGACCGGGAAAGGGGACACATATGAACTTTGTATTCCCATTGAAACTCCGAACATGAACTCTACATCTCAACAACGAATGATGACCACGGCTGCGGCGTCCGCACTGTCCGACCCGCTTGCTCTCCCAGTGGGGCATTTGTCAAAATTACAAGCTGGATTTTTTGTGCCGCAGACAGAAACAGTATTTTGTCTACC
The DNA here is from genome assembly GCF_006345805.1 of Octopus sinensis. Taxonomy (NCBI): domain Eukaryota; kingdom Metazoa; phylum Mollusca; class Cephalopoda; order Octopoda; family Octopodidae; genus Octopus; species Octopus sinensis. Next base: position 40,023 of record NW_021833850.1, read on the forward strand.
GGAACGTTAGGGCCAACCGTCGGATGTGGACAGTATTCATGAAGAACGTGGTGAACTCGCTGGTTGGTGCCGGCTCGACACACCCCGGATAGCGAAAAAAAATTTCCCACGAGAGTTCCGGACCCCAGTTATGAACTCATTTGCATACAGCCAATCAGAGCTCAGCTATCAAACTAATTCATGAGCGCATAACAAGTGATGGGTGATAAGATAAGGTCACTAGGGTAAGGAATGATCATGCTTCTTTTCTCTTTTAAGAATGCTTCTTGATCATATTCTCGTTTCAACCATGGCTGCCTCAGCGTAGTTATTTGTGTTGTTGTTTACTTTCTAAAACAGTAAGGGGAGTGGGTTGCTAGCACATCATTCTCTACCCATATTTTTCCCATCCACATCTTTACCATATGGGGGCCCCTAACAAAACCCGATAATAGGTATAGATGCAAATCTCTCTAATTACTTGTCTCCTACAATCATGCATAACTCGTCTTAAGTTTATTTGGTAGAGTGTGTTTGTTAACTTGACAACAAGTTCAATGTGAACTCTGATTGGTTACTGGGGTCTAGAATTCTCGTGGGAAAAATGTTTGCCCCCCCTCCATGGGTAAATGCCTCCACAAGTAGAAGTCAGTATCTATAACAAATCAAGCGATCACGTTGAGCTCTTCCATTGTTTTGAGAAGCTCGTTTATACTACAGGGTGCTACATATATAGGTGCTATAGTTTGGCATAGTTTATCTAACTTCAAGCGTTAACCACAGCAAAATATAGATCACCCAGGTGTAATTAGGAACTACACTGAGATCGACCCCCACCACCACGTAGCTGTTTAGTTGTTTATAAGTACTGCACAGACGTAAATGACACCTACGTCCAAGTAGGTACCACAGTCACCTTCGGTCTACCTAGCTGTACGTAGATATCACAGTGAGGTACGTTTACCTAGCTATAGATAGGTAATTTAATGAAGTATTAGTCACCCAGCTGTAAATAGTACCACTGTGGGATACAGTATATCTTTCAAGTACCATAATGTGATATAGTTCAACTAGCTGTAAGTACGTATCACAGTGAGGTACCATGTACCTAGTTGTAATTCACGCAAAGCAATGCAGTTAACTGACGTGAGCTGAAGCCACAGTGAGATGCAATTGACCTTAGCTGTTTGTAGGTACCACAGGGAAGTGTAATCCATCTAGATGCAAGTAAACACTATAACGCGGTACGGTCCACCTAGCTGAAAGTAGGTACTGAAGAGTATAATATACATCACTGATATAGGCAGATACTATAATGATTTCAAAATTTGACACAAGGCCAGCAATTTCAGGAAGGGAGTAAGTCGGTTACATCGACCTCAGTGTTTCACTGGTACTTAATTTATCGACCCTGAAAAGGTGAAAGGCAAAGTCAACCTCGGTGGAATTTGAACTCAGAACGTTAAGGTAGATGAAATGCCGCTAAACATTTTGCCCGACCTGTTAACGATTCGACCAGCTCGCCACCCTGCAGGCAGATACTACTATGAGATGCATTCTATCTAGCTGTACGTAAGCACCATGGTGAAGTACAATCCATCTAAAACCTATATTGGTTCGATACTAATAACAGTTCACTTTAAAGTCAGTTGTTATTCTTTTTACTCTAGGTGCAAGGCCTGAAATTTCTGGGGAGGGAGCCAGTCGATTAGATCGCCCCTAGTACGCAACTGGTACTTAATTTATCGACCCCGAATGGATGAAAGGCAAAGTCGATCTCGGCGGAATTTGAACTCAGAACGTAAAGAGACGAAATACTGCTAAGCTTTTCTCCCAGCGTGCTAACGTTTCTTATTTCTTAATTGCCCACAAGGGGCTAAACATAGAGGGGACAAACAAGGACAGACAAAGGGATTAAGTCGATTACATCGACCCCAGTGCGTAACTGGTACTTAATTTATCGACCCCGAAAGGATGAAAGGCAAAGTCGACCTCGGCGGAATTTGAACTAAGAACGTGATAAGTCGGGAGAAATATTGCTAAGTATTTTGTCCTGCGTACCAATGATTCTTCCAGCCCGCCACCATCACCGCTTTAAATAATGAAAGAGCGAAAGAACACATTAAAATAAGTAGTCCTAAAAAAGACAGTTATCATTGATGGCCTTTGAGGACTGTTCAATGTTGAATGACCTAGGGTTAAACAGCAGCTACGAAAAGTAATGTTGATGCTAACAATATTGGGAGAAGTATTATTGATTGTGATGTTATTACTAACAGTTACTGTTGCTATTCTTTACAGCAGTAATCATGCAGGTCTATGACCTAAGTCATTCAATTTGCAACCAACCCGTCTTACTCCCGAACTATAACAGGGGTTCTCAACCATTTTATTATTATTTTTTTTATCTCTGGACCCCTTTGACTACTATTTTATTCTAGTGGGCCCCATAGTCATTCGATATTCAAAAACTAGTTTTCATAGAAACTTCTTTCAATATTCCTGTTTTATTTTTCACACATTAACTTGTGTACGTTGAACTATTTAAAACGTTAGGGAAACAAACCTAGCTGTTTCTTGCATACATCGAAACTAAAATTTTTTCAGGGGCACTTAGAATAGTATTGTGTATCCCCAATTTACTATTTTGCTGCGATTCCACCGAACCCAGTATTTGAATGGTACTTTATTTTATCGATCCTGAAAGGATAAAAGACAAGGTCGCCCTTGGTGAGATTTGAACTCAGAACGTAATAAATCAGAAGAAATACTGGAAAGTATTTTTTTACGACACTAACAAGTTTTTCTTTTGTTGCTTTAATTAATTCTTTCTAGGCTTGAAATCTGAGGGTGGGGAATTAGCCTATTATATCCGTTTCAACTCTAGGCACAAGGCTCGAAATTTGGGGAGGAGCGATTAGATCGCCCCCAGTACGCAACCGGTACTTAATTTATCGACCCCAAAAGGATGAAAGGCAAAATCGACCTCGGCGGAATTTGAACTCAGAACGTAAAGACAAACGAAATACCTATTTCTTTATTGCCCACAAGGGGCTAAACATAGAGGGGACAAACAAGGACTGACAAAGGGGTTACGTCGATTACATCGACCCCAGTGCGTAACTGGTACTTAATTTATCGACCCCAAAAGGATGAAAGGCAAAGTCGACCACGGTGGAATTTGAACTCAGAACGTAGCGGCAGTCGCAAAACCTGTTTTATTTTCCACACATTAATTTGTGTAGGTTGGACTATGTAAAACGTTAGAGAAAGAAACCTAGCTGTTTCTTGCATAGATCGAAAGTAACAATTTTTTCAGGGGCACTTAAAGTAGTATTGCGGATCCCCAATTTATTATTTTGTTGCGTGGACTTATATGGACTCTCAGTGGTCATATGTACACCGGTTGAAAACCACTGATATATAGGATGTAAAAATATTCGATGTGTCATTCTTCCTTTAAGCAGTAGGGTGTGAATTGTGAGGTATTTGGATGCTAATTCTCGTAGATCGAGCGATAATGTAACGGTTTCCTCGTTGGCTCGGTGTTAGCAATAATAATAGTGTTGTTAAACTACTGTAGGTGGTAATGGAGTGAGTGGATAGAGGAGAGGTTTTCATGGTCGACAGCTGCCGTGATAGAGGAGATGCAGCAGCAGCAATCGCAACAGTAACAGCGGAAGTAGTAACAACAGCAGCAGCAGCAGCAATGATAGCATCAGCGGAAAAAGTGGTATTCTACAGCGGTGGTAATATTAGATGTTTGAAAAGTTGAAAGGTCTCTAGGGGAAAAAAATAGAGCGAAAGGGTCTTTTTATTCCCCATTCTTCTTCGCTCTCACCCTTTCTCTTTCTCCTTTTCTCTCTTCTCTACGAGACGTGTGAAGAACTTGTAAATAACATCTAATGGTTTAATGATGCTATCATCTTTTGATAGTGACTGCTTTTATGTCTAAACAGTGATATCATCTCGTCTTGTAAATACATACGGGGATACATACAGATACATGCGTAGATAAATTGATACAAGCATGCGTACGGTCATGCATACAAACATACGTTCATACATATATACATGCATAAACACGTGTAAGTGTATGTGAGTCTGTGTTTGTGCGTGCGTGTGCGCGCGCGCGTGTGTGTGTGTGTGTGTATTTCCGTCGGTTTTGACGATGAGGACAAGCAAAATCAGTGTGATATAATGTGAACAATATGGCAAGATGGTATTTTTTTGAATTACGGTTACAAACCATTCCAGCGACCGGTGAGAGTTGATTTTGAGGCTGTAGAAAATGACATTCTCCCAAAAAGTTGCATAGTAGAATCGAACTCTGTACCTCATGGTTGCGAAGCGAACTTCATAACCATTCAAGCATACTGCACACACACACACATAGATAGATAGATAGATAGATAGATAGATAGATAGATAGATAGATAGATAGATAGATAGATAGATAGATAGATAGATAGATAGATTGATTGATTGATAGGTAACTAGCACTCCGTCACTTATGATGACGTGGGTTCCAGTTCATTACATCAACGGAAAAGACTGCTCGTGAAGTTAACGTGCATGTGGCTGAGCACTCCACAGACATGCGTACCCTTAACGTAGTTCTCAAGGAGATTCAGCGTGACACAGAGTGTGACAAGGCTGGCTCTTTGAAATACAGGTACAATAGAAGTAGGAAGAAAGAGTGAGAGAAAGTTGTGGTGAAAGAGTACAGTAGGGTTTGCTATCACCCCTTGCCAGAGCCTCGTGGAGTTTTAAGGGTTTTCACTCGATAAACACTTACAACGCCCGGTCTGGGAATCGAAACCGCGATCCTATGACCGCGAGTCTGCTGCCCTAACCACTAGGCCATTTCGCCTCCACTCACACACACACACACACACACACACACACAAGAGAGTTTGTATTGTGTGTGCTTGCGTATGTTCCTTATGCATTCCAAAACCGAGGTGCCGACTTTGACGTATGGGGTATCAAAGGATTCAGTACTATTTCGGCTACCAATTAAACTTTATTTTCATCGACATATTTGCATTACAAAAATTTTAAATTATAATCTTTTCCATAACTCAAATATCGTAAACATTATATACGACGACAACGACACATTTTCTATATGAGTGTGTACTTTAAAAGACATCCATCGTTACGACACACACCTTCACTCACTCACTCTATCTCTCTGTCTCTTTCTCCCTGTCTTTGTTTCTCTCTCTCGTACACATGCATACACACACACACACGTCGATTTCTTATACACGTACATACATCTTTCACTTTCTGCTCTCTCTCCCTTTTTCTCTTTCCTTTCAATTTCTGCTCTCTTCAAAGCATAAAGAAATAAATTTTTACGGAATGACCGAGAGAAACGTAGAATAAGAAAAAGAGAGAGAGAGACAAGAGAAAGAAACAGAGACAGAAAGCAAATTTCTATAGGAGAAGTTGAAAGACGGATAGCGGCTGAGAGACAGACGCTGATATTTCATACTCTATGCATGTTCCATAATTGAAAGTGAAAAAAAGCCGGCACAAAGAGAGGGGGAAAGCGGGAGAGAAGGGGGACGCTGACAAACACAGAACCGAGGTTGTGTCGTACAAATTTTCAGGTCATTTTCACTTTCGTCCCATGTTTCACGCATGCGTAGAATTAGGCGTTATCTCTCTCTTTTAATTTCCGATTATAATGTACGGAGACCTCTTGCTGTCAACAAGTCACAGCTTCCACTAATTAATTGGAATGAAGAAAGGTATGCAAAAATATCTTCCTTTGGCGTACACACACACACACACACACACACACACACACACACACACAGAGTTACAGCCCCCACCCCACCCCACCTTATTTCCTCAATTTACTCATATTCCTATGTTTTCCATGCAGGACATTTGCATTTCGCCCCAAAGTATTTTTCCCACATTCGTAATCTCTATTTTTCCACATAGACAACCAACAAAATTCGAAAAACAGTTAAAAATTTGGAAACTTCGGTGGGGAGAGGGAAATTATAATTTTGAAAACGTGATTTCTGAGCAAAATCATATTAACCCCTTTGGTGGAACTGGAGAACACTGCCCCCACCCCAAACTGACCTTCCCGATTTTTTTCCTTTTTTTTAACCGGATTCCTATGCTTTGATGACGTAGATTCCGAATATGCAAAATACCACGTTTTCAAATTTCTTAATTCCTCCCCTCACCTAAATTTTTTATTTTAACCTTTTTTTCGAATTTTTTTTTTTCAATCTACGTGGGAAAATACTGAGATTAAGAATATAAGGGAATAAAAAAGCAAATTCTAATTTCAAATTTTTTGTGAATAATTCCAAAATTGATTCACACCACCATCCCGCTGTCTAAAAGTGAAAACGAACGGCTGTTTTGTCCGTTTCCGTATGCGTAGATTTATAGTGAAAGAGCAAAAGGACTACGGCATGTGAAGGCCTCACCACGAAACTCAATATGCTAAAAATAACAGCTAAAAGTCCGGAGAATTTTTGTGGTTGTGGGTACATTTACGGAAATGAACTTGCGCAATGTTACACCTCTGAATTTTTTTTTTAATTGTGATAAAGAATCAAAGGGTTTAGTCGTTACCGCCAAAATTAATTTCCCTTGCATTTTCTCTCTTTTTCAATATTCAATTAAAAGAGAGAATATGTTGTTACCAACAATAATAAACTTTAGTAACTTGATCGATCTGTCATTGAACCAGGATTTAAATTTCATTTGATACACACTTTGCCATAATTTATATGGAGAATTGCAAACGTGGCATATAAAGACAACTTCTTTTAGAAATTTTGTGAGTACATTTCCGTAAATATTTTGCTTGCGCACCCCCAACCCTGCACACATGCACATAAACGCATGCAGATACACATGGATTAAGTCCCATTTTGGATTACCTAAAAATATATTTGAAAAAAGTAAAACATGAACTTCGTGTGGAGAGGGAGAAAATTAAAATATTGAGAACGTGTTTTGTGAGTGAAATCCTAATGTCCTGTATCGCAAACATAGGAATTGGAAGAAGTTTAGGGGAAAATAAGGCGAGGGAGCGGAAATGTCACCTCGGACATGCTAGAAAGAAAAGGTAAAGGACGGGATTTCTGGGATATCTGTCCCTGTATGTGTGTCTGTGTCTTTAGATGTGTGTCTGTGTGTAAGTCAGTCGTCACAAAAATGAATGTCTACTGACAGATACAAAGACCGTCACACACATAATTGTCACTCATCGGCCTGACGTACATAACGAACGCGCAAACATATATAGAAAATGTAACGTCTTCGTCGTTGTGGTGGTGATGGTAAAAGATGTGGTTTACGATAGGTGACTAAAATAAAAATTATAATCTTAAATTTTTGTAATGCAAATAGTTGAATGAAAATATAGTTTAGTTGGTAGCCAAAAGTTTACTGAATTTTCTAATAGTCCATACGTCAAAAACGGCAACTCGGTATTGGAATACATAAGGAACACA
>NW_021833850.1:57500-72209 GCF_006345805.1 Octopus sinensis
CCCCACTGCTTAACAACCGGTGCTGGTTTGTTTACATCCTCCCTCCTCCGTAATATAGCAGTTCGGCAAAAAGTCCGGTAGAATAAGCACATGGCAAAAATTATTAATGGAATCGATTTGTAAGATTAAACCCTTCAAAACAGTGCCCCAGTATGGCCGCACTCCAGTGACTGCAACAAATAAAAAAAATAACTACATACATTCGTACTTTACTACTCCATACGTGGTTATGTACATACATGCAATTATGCCTACATACATAATACATACATACATACATATACACACACATACATGCATATACATACGTATACTTACATACACACATACATGCATATATATATATATACACACATATACATACACTTACATATACACACGAACATACATCATACATACATACATACATACATACATACATACATATACATACACACACATACATATATACATACGTACAAACATACATACACACATACATGCATGCATGCATACTAACAGATACACGTGTACATACAAACATACATTGGCACATACGAATAGACATCTCTCTCTGAGGACGGACACACACACCCACACAAACATACTTAGCCATTAAAGGAAAACACGATCACACTCACGTGACGAATTGTAAATTATCTGTAATTCAAAACGATAAGCGAACGATCAAATGAACATCAGAGAAAAATTTTGATTTGATTCTTTTCATCAGACTTGTAAAATTTTTTGATGAAATATTCAAACGGACGTTTAGCTTTGTATTGGAAGAAAATAACTATTTGTAACCGAATTGAAGCCTGACTGCACAAACAAACGAGTAAAATAGAGATACAAAGCCTCAATCCATTTGATCATTGTAACGCTACTGAAAACTAGGTTGTTGTTGCTGCTGTTGATGTTGTTGTTGTTGTCGTCTAGCCCTAGGATGACCCTGATTGAGCAGACCTGTGGTGAAAATTATTCTACCCGTGATTCTCCCTTCGTTTTTTTCCCGTTATTTTTTTTTTGAGAACCGTTTTAAAAACAGTTATAATTTGTTGAACATTTGGCTGCTATTTCTGACAAATTGAGCGACCACATAGAGATGCTCCTCGTTAAGCTGTCCAGGGGGCTAAGAAAGCTATAAGGAAATATTAACATTAAAGACTATTATTTTTGTTGATCACTTCTGACTGTTTCAGAGTTAATCTATATATCATTAACATTATTTAGAGCTAGAAGCAGAAAAGCAGAAATTACACATATATACTTCATAATTTAATTGTGCTCAACAGCTGTTTCATTGGCATAGGACATCATTATATATAATTACATAATAATGATACATAATAGATTTTATTAATTTCAAAGTAATGTGGCATCCAAATCGCCACGAGGAAAGAGAAATGAAAAAAAATTATCAATAAAATGAAAATAAAATGAAAATTAGGCTTGTAATGTCAGACATTTAAGTGGTAAGGGAGGAAATGGGGGTAACTAGACGCCTGTAGCATCATAAGGGTTTCAGTCAGCAGTAAATTTAAGGTCCTCTAGTCATTCCCACTCCCTTCTCTCATCACCTATTTTCAATGAAATTATAGCCTTGATATATTTTATTGATATATTTTTATCATTTCGTTTTTGGATTTAGTTTGCAAGATTCTTTATATGAGTTCGTGTGTTGAAGCATATTCTGTTGTGTCTGGGGAGAGTCATTTTCTTTTTGTGCCTTATAATGTAACACACACACCGGTAAAATTTCCACTTGATTTCTTATTTTTATTTATATTTTATTTTTATTGTTAGATTAGTACTAAATTTCTCACCAAGGTGATCTCTAATATACATTATTCCATCAAAATGATGTCATTTATTCGACCTACCCATGGCAAAAAATAAGCACTTCTAAAATGACTACATGTACGTATTTTCCTTGTCTGGGGATCTAGGTTTTATCATTCTAACAAGATTTTTTGCAATTTGCAGATGCAAGAACTACCAGTTCAAAGCTCCACATACCGAATGCTAGCAAGATTATGGGGTCATCAGGAGAGAACGCTCGCCATTTCGAGGCCTGCTTCTCAATAGCATCATTGCGAACCGGCACCTCCCCCTTCACTGAAATGAGGTGGCGCTTGCTAGATCAACTGGTTATCAGGTTTCGCTCAATATTCTTAAAGCCATTGCTCATCGTCTCTTTTAAACCAAATCCAATGGTTTGCTTTTTCCATTGTAGATAAGAAAAAAGGCAAGCTACTGGATTTGTATGTATTTCTCGCAACCATATTAGAGTTCGAGAGGTATCTGAGGACATATTTAAAAATTTAACAAAATAACTCTAATCAAGTAAACAACAAATGTATTTTAATAAAAAAAATTGTGCACATCTCGATATGTTTTTTTGTTTTATGAGATTATTCAATGAATCTGCCTTAAGTTTCGATGACTGCTTCGAAGCGAGATTGGAATCGTTGATATGTCTACACTCATGGCCGGCTCAAGGTACCGGCAACTCGGGCAGTCACCCGGGGCGCCATGTACATTTTAGTCTACATTTTCAGTTTTTCTCCTTGTGAAATTAAAAGAAATTATACTTGTAATGGCACCGAAATTCAGCTTGCCCGGAGCGCCAGCAAACCTATGGCCGGCCCAGTCTACACTAGGTGGTTCTTATTCCTTTCAGACATGACCTAGACACTGGTGGCCTTCAATGAAGCAATAGCATTGTGAGGGTGTCGATTAGTCTCCCTTTTAGCAACTCTTTAAACGAAGGATTTAAATCTGGCAAGTTTGGAGGTCACAAGTTTGCTGTTACATGATAGTAAAAACTGTCTGGCACCTGTTTTAGGGTTACGTAGACTTTGTGAGATGCTGTGTCTTGTTCAACCATGTATGCCTTCCAATGCCTGCTTCATCCATTTAGGTCAACCCCAATTGAATGACTCCAGGTAAAAAAAAAGTCACAGGTAAAAAATTCGCAAGAAAAAAGTCACGGAAAAAAAGTTACAGGTAAAAAGTAACAGGGGTTTTGTCCGGGTGGGGTGGGGTTGTCCGAGGGGTTTTTATCCTAGTAGGGTGGGGTCCGGATCCCATAAATTAATTGTGACTTTTTTCCTAGCCAAAATTGTGACTTTATTACGGTGATTTTTTCCCCTGTAACTTTTTTACTAATCACAATTGAACAGACCTATCATCGAAGGCATTTTAACTGTTTATAGCCTGTCTTTTTAGGAATAGATTATGTGTGTCTTTTCTTATTTATTAAAGATAGGTAAAGAGACCAATTAGTAAGTGTTACATTGGTTCGCGTGGGTTGGTTTTCCACTCTGGTAACCAACCTGTCACTAATTTCCCTTTTCCGTTTGGGCAGCGAAGCTATTCACAATATGATATTCAAGAGGGTTTGTAGGTTTCAGTAAATTTAGTTGCTGCAAAGATTGAAACAGTGTGACGTTTCAGGTACAAATACCCCCGAAGTACTCTTGTCCGCAAACGTTAGATTATTTTTATACCTCACCAAACTCTCCTCCAAAATGTCATAAGTACCGTTGCTAACATCCAGCCTTACCACATGCTTCACATTGAGGATTTTACAGTGGTCATAATATGTGCAGGCATTTAGAAGCGTACATGAAAGGGAGCGTCATGTAGTCGAAATTTCCAAGTACTTCACTGAGCTTCTACGGATTTTTGCAGAAGTGAAATTTCAACGCATTCTCGTCTGCTTTCCTTTGATTGAATGTGTGTGCGCGTGCGAATTTTGACGCATTATTTGAGCTTCCATGCATTCTTATAGATTTTTCTAAATATCTGTTAATAGATACAAATTTCTGTGAATTTCGTAGACTTCCTTCCATTTCTGTGAGCTCCTTTTGGTTTCCGAAGATTTCTGTGCGCTTCAGTTGTTTTTTTTACTTTGTCTGTTCCAATCATTTTGTATCTGGCATTCGTGTTAACTTGCCCAATCAAGTTAATAATATCTGTGTTTTTATTATAATTCATGCATGCGTTTTAACCTACTTTAGAAGTACAGTTAATCGTAATTGTTGTTAAGTCTTTTGGTGTATTCGTGTGTCATTTTTTAACATTCTATTTCTTCCTTAATTTCTATGTAAATGTTTACAGGAAGTTACTTAGACGAACGTCTGCGTGGTTGTTGTTGTTTGCGCCATATTTGCTATTATTAGACATACCTATTATTAAAAATGTCCAAGTGATAACTGTCTCGTCATTTATTCAGACACAGTACATCTAAAAATATTTCATCTACGATCTACATCCTTAATAGGAAAGTATAGGCGCTGGAGTGGCTGTGTGGGAAGTAGCTTGCTTACCAATCACGTGGTTCTGGGTGGCACCTTGGGCAAGTGTCTTCTACTATAGCCTCGGGCTGACCAAAGCGTTGTGAGTGGATTTGGTAGACGGAAACTGAAAGAAGCCCGTCGTATATATGTATATATATATATATATATATATATATATGTATGTGTGTGTATATGCTTGTGTGTCTGTGTTAGTCCCCTACCATCGCTTGACAACCGATGCTGGTGTGTTTACGTCCCCGTAACTTAACGATTCGGCAAAAGAGACCGATAGAATAAGTACTAGGCTTACAAATCTGGGGGCGATTTGCTCGACTAAAAAAAAACGGTGCTCCAGCATGGCCGCAGTCAAATGACTGAAACAAGTAAAAGAGTAAGAGTATAATTTTAGGCATTTGCCTCGAGCAAGTCAACTATCGTGTGATAGACTGAGCAGTTCTTGTTTAGCTCCAACAAACCCTGATCAAGCGGACCAATAATCAAAGGACAAGGACATGACTATGAACACCTTCAATTCTGACAAATTGTTTTTAGAATTACATTGTTCAAGGAGTTCTACCACCGTTTAATAAAATCCAGATGTAATTGGAATGGAAGGACTTGTGTTCGTTATTTCCGAAGATACTCTATTATTGGCTACAAAAGTGTATATCATATTACAAATAATTTTTATTTTAAATTAGTGTTTAAATAGAAGACAAAGACGAAAAATTGTCCCGATGCCTCTATAACTTTTCGTTAAAGGCAACCGCAATCAATTTACGTTGCTTCTAAGAGACAATTCTTACTAGGCATTACTGGCCCCCGAATATCTTAAAGAAACCTTTCGGTCATGAATGACCATGGGATTGCACCTAGAATGTTACCCTCCAAGGCACAAGTCCGGGCAAGGTTGTTTATGGAAGACCAGCAGTCGCCCATGGAATGCATACTAGTCTTCACTCTCCACGGCACCAATGTTATCCAAGGGGAAGGCAAAGGCCGATACAGCTTGGTACCAATGACGTCGCAACTAATTTCTATAACTGAGTGAACTGGGGCATCGTGAAATAAAATGACTTGCTCAAGAACACAACATTATCCAGGAATCGAACTCACTGTTTCATGATTGTGAGCCCAATACTCTAACTACTAAGCCATGCGCCTATATTTGACAGTGACGTTAAGGTTTGTTTATGGGATTCTTTAGTGCACAATTTGTGCGTGTGTGTGTGTGTGTGTGGGGGGGTCTGTGTTTGTCCAACACCACTGCTTGACAGCTGGTGTGTTCAGGTAACTTAATGGTTCGGTAAAAGAGACCGATAGAATATTTTTGTTCAAAGCTCTAATGATTCTACCAATCCACTACTCTTCTAAATATGTACTATAGCCTCGGGCTAACCAAAGCCTTGTGAGTGGATTTGGTAGATGGAAACTGAAAGAAAGCCCGTTGTGTATATATATAATAATATATAATATATAATAATTATATATATAAATATATTATATATATATATGTATATATATATATATATATATATATATATATATATATATATATATATATTATATATTATGTATATATATATGTATATAATATATATATTATATTATATATATATATGTATATATATAATATGTATATATATAATATATATATATAATATATATATATATATATATATTATGGGGACGGGGTATATCTAATTGTGTGTCTTTGTGTATGTATTTGTCCCCCACCGTCGCTTAACAACCGTTGTTAGTGTGTTTACGTCCGGATAACATACCGGTTCGGCAAAAGACACCAGTAGAATAAGTAATCGGCTTTAGAAAATAAGTCCTGAGCACCAAAACCCGTCAAGGCGGTGCCCCACCGTGGCCTCAGTCAAATGACTGAAACAAGTAAAAGATAAAATATATAGGCATAATCCAGAAAGGATATTAAAGAATGAAAAAACATACCATGCACCAATCGACTCAGAAATGAGACCAAAACTAATGAGTCGGCGATTGTTGTCAAGGAAACCCGGATAAAAAGTGCTTCCTTATAGAAGTATTAGTCTAAAAGTATAACTCTAAAAGAATTAGAGAAATTTACTACCGTATTTCCTGGCATACACGTTGAAGTTTTCAGACCAATATTACAGCCAAGAAAGGTAGGTCGACATATACGCCCAGACGACTTTGAAGGACCAAAGTTTCCTTTGAAAATGCTGAAGAATTTAGAAAGATATTAACGTTTGACTGTTTGCACTGCATGTTTACATTATATATTGTGTCTAATTGTACGCCGGAGGATACAGTAAATATAAAAATTGGGAAATAGAGATAATCAGATTATGAGGACTGAGAATAGAAACATTCTTATACTAGCAATAGGTACCTTATAATGTATTTCTTTATTACCCACAAGGGGCTAAACATAGAAGGGACAAACAAGGACAGACAAGGGGATTAAGTCGATTATATCGACCCCAGTGCGTAACTGGTGCTTATTTAATCGACCCTGAAAGGATGAAAGGCAAAGTCGACGTCGGCGGAATTTGAACTCAGAACGTAACGGCAGACGAAATACCTATTTCTTTACTACTCACAAGGGGCTAAACACAGAGGGAACAAACAAGGACAGACAAACGGATTAAGTCGATTATATCGACCCCAGTGCGTAACTAGTACTTATTTAATCGACCCCGAAAGGATGAAAGGCAAAGTCGACCTCGGCGGAAATTGAACTCAGAACGTAACGGTAGACGAAATACCGCTCGGCATTTCGCCCGACGTGCTAATAATGCTGCCAGCTCGCCACCTTCATGTACCTTATAATTGAAATGCAGACAATTATGTAACGAAACCCGAAGATTTATTTATGCAAAACAGAGAAAATAACAGAACTTAGCAATATAAAAATATTATGTAAAACTTTTTTAATACAATAGAAAATACTAAAACAAAACAGAACACTGCACATACACAAGGCGAGCAGAGATGTGTTTGGCTCAGTAGTGAAAACAATACACAAAGAAAATATGACTACTGAAAAAAAAATCGTGGTGATGTTATTTTACTATTGTTTGAAGGGAGGTGAATATAGGACACAGGAAAATAGCAAAACAGTGGGGGCTTTTACACTGAGTGGAAGACAAACCACAAACGAATGAGATATATTGTGTGTTGTGTTGGGAGAGAGAGAGAGAGAGAAATACATATATGCATACATACATTTACATACATGTATATACACACGTGTGTCAGTATATATATATATATATATACGAACCAAGATAGGCACAAATGCCTTGGGCCAACCACAGGACACCCAGAAATGATAATAAAACAGTGGTAAATTCAAGTGTGTGTGCTTTTGTGTATAACTGTGTGTGTACGTTCTGACTGAGCAATATGACTCCATGATGTAATTGTTATACTTTCAACAAACGATCCCTATCTCAGATCATATGATATTGCAAAACGGGTGGGACAAAAGCAAACACACACACACACACACATACACACACACAGAGAGACACACACATATGTGATGTATATATATGTATAATATGTAATATGATCTAGAGTATCTATATTAATTCTGTATCAGAATATATTTCAGGCGTTGCACAATAACTTCGAGTGAGAACATATGGCATTGACAACCGCAAGATTGAATGCACACATACACACACGCACGCACACACACACACCACACACACACACACGCATGCACGCACACGTACGCGCGCATATGTATGTACGTATTCATGCATGGTTGTTTGTGCATCTGCGTGTATGTTAACATCTAAGTTCGATGAAAATTTGTCCCGCCTCACTTGACATCGTTTTCCAGATTCTTCCACTTCGTTTATATCGTTATCTCCTTCAAGTTATCTCCCTTGAAAACACCGCCATTTTCTCGTTATCGCATTTATTATTTCTTACTTGCTTTTATTTCATTTTATTTTAGTTTCGTTTTCTTTATTTTTTTTGTTTTTTCGGTTGCTTATTTATCTTTTCTTTTTTGCTTTTTTCTTTCTGCCTACTCTTTTGAAAGAAAACGATGGTTTTTAAATAAATCACCCACAATGGATGCGACCAGACAACAATTTGACAACCTGACTTCTGCAGCTGGTAGTCATTTTTTGCGCTCTGCAGAACAATTATATATATATGTATGCGTGTGTGTGTGTGTGTGTGTGTGTGTGTGTGTGTGTGTGTGTGTGTGTGTGTGTGTGTGTGAGTGTGTGTGTGAGTGTGTGTGTCTGTGTGTGTGTGTGTGTAAGTATGTATTGCGAGAGAGAGAGTGTGTGTGTGTGTGTGTGCGAGAGCGAACGCACACACGTATACACTAACGCATACGCTTCCACAAGCAGTGGGCCTTGTAATTCAGATCATACTTATTAGTATATCTATTACTTATATTTCTCTGCTTCTCTCTCTCTCTTTCTCTCTCTCTCTCTGCAATGAACGGTAGAAAATGTATTCACTTACAGGATAACCAATCAAGCTCTGTGTGTGTATGTGTGCGTGTCTGCGCGCGTGTGCATGTGTGTGTGGATATGTGTATGTATGTGTGTGTGTTTTTCTGTGCTTGCGTGTGCGCGAGCGTGTATGTGTGCGTACGTATGTGCGTTAGATACATAGACAGATAGATAGATAGATAGATAGATAGATAGATAGATAGATAGATAGATAGATAGATAGATAGATAGTAGACGTGTATGTATGCTTGAGTATGTGTATTTGTTCGCGTGCACTCATAACTTCACACGCACGCACACACACGCACACACACACACCACACACACACACACACCACACGCACATTTGGATGGGGGTTGCATGTGAGCACATGTGTGTATGAGACAGTTAAGAGTTTGAGTGAACAACTGTCAACATTGCGATGATTTAAAGGATAAACGTACATAGCAAAAATTACTTAAGTTATATGACTGAAACGAAAGTGAAAAAAAGAAAGAAAGAAAGAAAGAAAGAAAGAGAAAGAAAGAAAGAAAGAAAGAAAGAAAGAAGGAAAGAAAGAAGGAAAGAAAGAAGGAAAGAAAGAATGAGAGGAGGAGAAAGAAAGAAAGATGGGGGAGATTGAAGGTGAGAGAGAAAACGCTGACAAATATACAGAACGAGAGAGAGAGAGAGAGAGCCACAGCAAGAGGGGCGGGTCCTTGATAAGGAAAGAGAGAAAGTGAGTGAGTGAGTGAGTGAGCGAGTGAGTGAGTGAGTGAGTGAGTGAGTGAGTGAGCGAGTGAGTGAGTGAGTGAGTGAGTGCGGTTTGAAAGGTGATAGTTAATTGCATGTAATGGATTTAGTAATTTCCCTGGTGTGACATCAGTGTTGCAGATCACTTGCAGAGCATGTCCCCATTTCGAGCGTTTGCCTGTTTAGTTAGCACTAAGTGACTTAACCCTAGCATCATAATTTAAACTAGACAGATAAGCAGACACAGACAGGCACATACGGGGAGAGACGCAAATACACACACACACACACACACACACACAGAGGCACACACAAATGCATACATACATATATCCATCTATGTGTGTATATATAATGTCAGCATGTGTATATATATATATGGATATATTTACATACTATAAGCTTATATATATATATACATGGACACATATAGACGTCATACGTACATACATAAACACACACAGATACATATACAATATGTATGTATGTATACACACGCGCACATTTATGTGTTTGTTTTGCAAGATTCTTGATGTGAAAACGTGTGTTGAAACAGATATTGTTAAACTTGAGGATAGTCATCTTTTGCCAATTAATTGGTAAAGGACGGCTATCCCCAAGTATAATAGTACACATACACACCACACACACACACACACACACACATATACATATATACATACATACATACATACATATATATATATATATATACATTATATATATTATAATTATATAGATATATATATATATATAATATATATATATTATATATATAATAATGAGAAAGGGAGAGAGATATTAGTGTGGGAAATTTCGTCCTATGTCTCAGCAAATATTTCAATCTATTAAGATAAATCTTTGTTCTCCGATGTCCCATCGAATTCTAAATACGATAGATATTATTATATAAATTATCAAACACTCACGTAAAGTTATACCAAAATTTTTCTTGAACTAGAGTGAGAAATACTTTTTCATTGCTGCTCCTATTTTGTACAATCTTATATTTTGAATTCAGATATGCTAAGGTACTTTTTGTTTAGTTTTAAGAACACGAAGAGGGGCTTTAACATAGCTTTATTTGTTATGGCTAAAACAAAGTAAAGAAGTGGGTAATATTTGAAATAATGGTGTTCCTACATAATGTAAGAAAGAAGAATTTCAACACAGTATTCTCACAACCATCTTAAACTTTACTAACGGGGAACAATAAGTTTTTTTCATGTCCAGACAAACAGATGTATATCTCGTAAATTTATATACGAAAATATCTCATGATGTATTGGAGAAATTCTTATGCATGCATACGTACATGCATAGATACGGACGTCCAAATATACATACAAACACACATACCACGATATCGAGGACTATAAAAATCTGCAAGACGTATTTTTAACGACCATCCTTTAAATCTTAAGATTTAAAGGATGGTGGTTAAAAAATACTTTCCTTCACAACCTTGCTGCCATTTAGGTGGAAGGTCAAATTTCCCCTAAAATTTAGAAAAGAGAACACACACACACACACACACACACATCTGTGCATATTTACATACACGCATTCGTTCAATGTTTCTTCTACATTTTCGTAATTAGTGTGTGCAAAAACTTAGATTACGCAATTTTGTTTTTTCCTTTGACAAAATTATGTGCGTACTGAATATTTGTGATAAGGTAAATTTGAAACTTCTTCAAAATAATTTTAGCACAGCCTCTCACCTATTGCTAATAAAATTGTATTGGTATGTTTTAATCAGAGCCTGATAATATAACCAACGAAAAAAAAACCCATCCAGACACCCAAGTAGTTTTAAACCAAGCTCATTTTAAAAAAATAGTATTTTTAATAAAATAGATTTATCGAAACATCTTTTGGAATATATGTTTAGGAACTTTTTTAAAAAGTAAACTTCTAGTAAACTTCTATTGAAATGAAATTAATCTAAAAATTTTCCATGATAATAAAATTCCTTAAAGAATTACAACATACACTTCCTTAAAAAAAATTACGTAAGCTCGTGGAGTGTGTTTATTTATTTATTTATTTATTTTAGTGGAAGCGGTTTGTTATAAAACGATGTTGTAATCCTTCCTATTTTGATATAATACAGACATATCATCGATTTTCCGGAACCTTTGATTCCAAAGCCATTTCGGAATACTGATTTTCCGAATCAGGGGTAGTCACACTCTAAATTAAACAAACATTAAATTTACTTAAATAATTAAATGAGATACAGATACCTGTACATTAGTATAAATGATACAGATTTAGTAATACGGTTTTGGACGAGGTGCTAGTCTGTGCAAGATACCTGTAAACTAATTTGAAGTGCTCATAAATTAGTGCGGATTATAAGAGGTTCTAGATCATCAGTATCCAGAGAGTCGATGATGTACAAGTATGATTACATTTTTTTAATGAAATTACCTATTGAGTTCAAAATTTATTCTATTCTCAGTTTGTTTTTTCCGCTCAGGAAAAAAAAGAAGAAAAACAACAGTAATATGTATTTCTTGCTTTTATGCGATACAATGTGAAAATAATAACAACAGCATCCACCAACTCACACATTATAGTGATTATTGAAGTTGCTGGCAATGTTTATATCAAAACCTATTTAATTACAGAACTAGCTGACTATTCAGACGCTGTGATGTTCACAGCATACTTCACGCGGATTTACGAAATATTTGACATAAGACTGCGCAGAATAACATACGTATTTAAGTCACTCTACAATTTTATCTCTCCCGCCTATTTGGCATTTTACCCAAGCTCTGTAAACTTTCGACTAATATCAACTCTATTTAATTCATAGTGTTTTTTTTTTGGTTTTTCCAATTTTAAGTTTTTCAGCATGTTTTTGAGTTCACGAAGATACAACGTCGCTTATACTCTTCACAAGACACGAGAAGTGTTTCCTCAAATTTGAAGTACGAATACTACCATGTACTCGTCTACTTGTTTCAGTCATTGGACTACGGCCATACTCGACTATTGTCTTAAAGGGTTAGTCGAAAAATATCGACTCCATTATTATTATAAGTATAGTACTTGTTTGTTCCTCACCACCAGGACAAACACAAAACTTGCACACATACTTACATGGATCAATACACACACACACATACACATATACAAACAAATTATTTGTGGATGTATGCTGCTAATCATAAGATAATGTGGTAAGCCATCGATGGTAGTTGAAACAGGTTTTCGTAAACTTTACGATCAACAAACATGACTGCAAATGTGCAGCTTCTGAACAAGCTGGAACAAAAGCGGTAAGGTGACGTAAATTAACTATGTGTGAAACAGTATTTTTAAAACTAATTAACAGAAACAGTTAATAAGTTATTTTCGGTATTTATTAAAACGTTACTTTAGGCGGCAAACATCTATACACGGATTGTTTTTTTTCTTTTCCTTTTTTTTTGTTTGCAACAGTTGCAAAACAAGTGTACGTGCGAACATGTGCACAGCAATGTACATGTACAAGGATATATGTATATATGTGTGTAAGGGCATGCATGTCCGTGCGTATGCCTAGATAACTCAATTTAATTCACTCTCTCCCCCACTCTCTACACACATACACACATGTTGTTTACGTCTTCGTAGCAGTCGAAGAAGATAAATAATCCTTTCTATAACAGGCACAAGGCCTGAAATTTGGCGGAGGTGGTTAATCGATTTAATCGATCCCAGTGCTTCACTAATACTTATTTTATTGACCACAAAATGGTTAAGAAGAAAATAGAAATTCGGTAGATAGATCTTATCTTTATTGAGAGCGCTAATATATATCTATTTCTTTATTACCCACAAGGGGCTAAACATAGAGGGGACAAACAAGGACAGACATAGGTATTAAGTCGATTGCATCGACCCCAGTGCGTAACTGGTACTTAATTTATTGACCTCGAAAGGATGAAAGGCAAAGTCGACCTCGGCGGAATTTGAACTCAGAACGTAACAGCAGACGAAATACGGCTACGCATTTCGCCCGGCGTGCTAACGATTCTGCCAGAGCGCTAATATATATCTTTTAGTTGTACATGCCGAGCAAGAAACTTACACCGCAACCAAGGGTTGAACTTGAATTGTTTACATCACGGAAAAACCACTTCAGCAAACAACTCACAAAAACTTACCATCTGTTTCTTAAGTTGTTAAACATTTCGTCGAATCACTTGATCTGATTACTGGCGGGCGTAGTTCTCCGCTGTAATTACTAACTTACAGTAGAACTGTGTCAGTGACCAAGTCGCAGGAGTACAACGAAATTTTTGAGACTAAAAACTTTAAAGATAAACGTCTGCTCCCTGGCAGATAAATAAAAGTGTGTAGATAAGAATATCAGTAAGTTAGTAGGACACTCACACACTTTTACGACTCGTATATCGTACCTACACACTCTGACGTACACACACATTCATACATACCCGTATACGTACATACACACTCACACACGCGCGCGCGTGGATGTTCTTATCAATACATCCGGTGCTACTTTGGCGTGTGATCTACAACCCAAAGAACGATTACTTTAGGTTATTTTTTAGTTTACTTTTCAATTTGTAAAAACACTTAACATGTTGGCTAAAGATTTTCTCTTACAATAAATTCTTTTGTGGCAGAAATGTTAGCACGCCGGGCTAAATGCTTAGCAGTATTTCGTCTGCCGCTTGGTTCTGAGTTCAAATTCCGCCGAGGTCGACTTTGCCTTTCATCTTTTCGGGGTCGATTAAATAAGTACCAGTTACGCACTGGGGTCGATATAATCGGCTTAATCCGTTTCTCTGTCCTTGTTTGTCCTCTATGTGTTTAGCCCCTTGTGGGTAGTAAAGAAATAGGTATTTCGTACGTCGTTAAAAGGCGGTGCCCCAGCATGGCCACAACTCGTGAGCTGAAACTAGATGAAATAAATACTTAGCATTGTAAATGTATTTTTTCAAAATTCTTGCTATTTTAATAATAATAAAACCATGTTTCATTTATGTCTCAGAAAGCAATAATAGCAAACCAAGAATAAACAATATAATAATTAAAATAAGCATTTAGATCACACAAGTTCGACAGCCGCGAGTTCTGCAAAATAAAGAAACTAAAAACTAACTTAAAGTAATCGCTTTTGAATTTGTAGATAACCCACCAAAGTAGTACCACACTTCCTTTGGTTGTCTACCAAGGAACATATAGCTGATACCAT
>NW_021833851.1:5000-10000 GCF_006345805.1 Octopus sinensis
TATTGTATAAGCCTTTGGAGTAATAATATTCTCCTTATGTAATTATTGTTGTTTATGTAATGATCTAATTATCGTAATTTTCTATGTTTAGATTAAATAAAATAGATAAACTTTGATAAAATTAGATATGTTTCACTAAGATGGTCTACGCCATGTCTAATTTAATAGCATAATTTATATTAGATAATTATTCCCATTCATAATTATGTTTATAGTACTTATAGTATTTATTTTATACTATATTACTCAAGATTGAATATTTCTATAAATATTTTACATAAGATTTTGAAAGTCAGTTTAAGTTAGTTTATTTGTATTTTGAAATTAGCTATTTCATCTTTAAATATGAAAAATTAATTTATTAGGTTTTCATTATATACAATTATTTATAGAGATTATTATCTTGATTATAATATTTATATATATTTTCATTGATAATTTATATATATTAGTCTTTTAAATATTTATGTAATTAGATATAGACTAATATTGATATTAGAATATGGGTTTCTACCTTAATTAAAGTAATATTTAACATTATAGTCGATTTCGATATAATCATATTTAATAATAGAGTTTATTATAAGTAAATTATTATTTTAGATTATATATATTATTTATATCTTAAAAATATTGATTATATTTTAGATTTTGAAACCACCTGATGAATGACTGCGACTCAAAAATTTGAAGACAGCAGGCAGGAAACGATCGTAGTGGGATATTAATTATATTTTTTAATAATTTTGTTACATATTTAAGTAATATAAATTAATCATATGTATTGGCTTAAGTCTTTCATTGTTTGATTTGCCTAATAGTGGTTTTGTCTCTAATTTAATACATATATATATATATATAGATAGATACAGGCATACATACATACATACACACAGGGTGCGATAAGTAAGTTTTCGCGATTTTATATGTTTAATTTCGTGTATGCACATTACTTATTTTTGATTTTGTCGACTACACAGCTTACAGGGTCAGTCTCTGAGGAAAATAACACCATGATGCAATTCACTCTGCCACAAATTTGGAAAAGACATGCTGTGTGGCTTAGAGTTCGCGTCAGAAGATCCAAGACCTACATTTCTTAGTGTATGGGTGTCAATCACAGGGTGTCAAACTCCCCAGACTGCAACACCCTTGAATATGTGTAGGGTATAGTTGAGCGAAAGGCCGACAAAACTCCTTATAACAGGAAAGATAAACTGAAAGCAAGCATTATGGCAGCATTCACCAACTTAAATAAACAGACTGTCTAGAAGATATTCCTAAGCCGTCTGGAGGCCGAAATTGAAGCCAAATGGCGATTTTTCTGAATAAAATTACTATTTAGTGTTTCAAGATATTTTTATGTAATTTTGGTAAATATATCTGTTAAAATGACATAGCAATATTATTTTCATTTTTGCGTAATTTAGACAAAATATTCACTTCACACTGTATATATGGATATATATTGTATCTATGAAGATACATAAATATATATATACATCTAACGTAGGATAAATTTTTTCGAAAAAAAGTTTTATCAATGGCCCAGCATATTAAAAAAATACCTTTAAAAGTTAATTTTATAAATAACTTATAAAATAAGGGCAAGATAAAAATTCTAATGCCAAATATGCCGAAAATATAATTTATGCGTCCCGAAACAAGCCGATAGAAATTTCTAAAAAATTCCGTTATTACCGTATTGGTCCCAATTTCAGAGTTAATTCATGAAAAATTTCTCCTCCTCAGCAATAAATACGTAAGACATAAATGAAATACTCATACTCATGGAAAAATCAAGCACTAAGTCCTGAGCAGACCTAAGTACCCCATATATAATTATATATATATATTATATATTATATATATATATATATAGAGAGAGAGAGAGAGAGAGAGAGGAGAGAGAGAGACAGACAGACAGACAGACAGATAGATAGATAGATAGATAGATAGATAGATAGATAGATAGATAGATAGATAGATAGATAGATAGACAGATAGACAGATAGATAGATAGATAGATAGATAGATAGATAGATAGATAGATAGATAGATAGATAGATAGATAGATAGATAGATAGATAGATAGATAGATAGATAGATAGATAGACAAACAGATAGGTAGATTTGAACAATTGTATTTTCCGTTTATATTTCGTATTTCCCCGCTTCATTTGGCTTTTGCTATTTCATGACCGTCATCTCGAATTCTTGCATTTAATGAAACCAAGGCAACGCTTTTATTACAACCTAACATTTCGAAAGAAAAGAACAAAGTGTAACCAATCAAATAGCACCAGCTAAAATGGCTGTTAATAAGCTGCTAAACTCTATACAAATACCTGTAACGTAGACAGCGCCCAACACTATCAACAAGTAAATGCTTTTAAAACGTACGCCAACTCCATGTCACATCCATTTAATTATAAATGCTGGCAGATTATGCTTTGGTGTAATGCCACTGCAACTGCTGCTGTTGATGCTGCTGTAGCTACGTGTGTTGCTGCTGTTAATGCTGCTGTAGCTACTGGTGTTCCTGCAGTTGTCGATGCCGTATTCTATAAACAAGTATTTAACCCTGTTTCAGTGAATCAAATGTTTGATTATACTAATTGCGCACAGATTCTGCGAGTAACGTCTTTTATTATTTCAGTTTTATATATATATACGTATATATATATATATATATTATATATATATATATATATATATATACAATATATATATATACATACATATATATATATATTATATATATATATATATTATATAATATATATAATATATAGTATATATATATATATACATATATATATATACACATATATAATATATACATATATATATATAATACACATATATATATATACACACAACATATATATATATATACACATATATATATAATATATATACTGATATATATATAACTATATATATATATATATTGGGGGGCGTGTGCGTGCGTTGTTTGTGTACCTCGGTGTGTGGTGTTGTTTGTGTATGTCTATTTATATATTGTATATATATATACATATAAACACACATACATATATATATATATATTATATATATAGATATATTATATATATATATATATATATATATACATATATACATGTGTATGTATATGTATGTATGTATATGTAAACGTGTATGTCTATATAGAATGTGAGAGATGGCTAGGAAGGAAGAAAAGAAACAAAAAGAGTAGAAAAGAGGAAACTATGCAATGAAGGTGCATTAAGGCACACACACATACAAGGACAAAAATTTATTTAATGAATGCGCAGCTACTCACTACGCACTTATATTGATACAACGTAGGTGAATTGAATATAGTAAGAAGCCAACGAATTGTAACTTCACTTGGAATGAAGCACGTTTATTTTCAAACCACGCACACATCCATCAAGACATACTTACATATTTATACAGAGATCAGAGCGTTGTAGTTCGCTTGAAGAATCGTAGTATAAAAGGATAAAATGAAGGAATGAGGAAATAGAAAAAAGCGACTAACAATGCAGTTTTACATAAAAAAAAACCTTTATATTTCAGGCGCAATCGTGTATAATCAGAAGAAAGCATTCCAAGAAATGAATATTTACATCGGAATCGTTTATTACATTATATTTATACATTTACACACACACATATATGTATAGATATAGGTATATATATATATATATGTATATATAGATATATATATATATATATATATATATATATTATATATATATATATGTATGTATATTATATAAGATAGTATGTATATATATATATATATATATATAATATATATATATGTATATATATTAATAAAAGGAATTCCAACCTTGTCTGATTTCACGTTTTATTTTCAATCTTATAATGATATAAGATAATATATATAATAAATAAAATAAAATAATAGAATGTTAAATGTTCATTCTGATTGAACTAGTACTTTCATGCATTAAATTCTGCAATCTTCAGGTTCATGTAGTAGTGGTGACAGTCATGCTTCACAATGTTTGAGTGTAGCGAGATGATTGAATCTGTGCCTTAAATACAGCTGTGAAGGCTCCAGATTGCTAGGTTTTGCAAACTGTATTCTGACCAATCAGTGTGTAGTATCACTCAATTACTTAACCTGATTGGTTGGTTGAGCTGATTGGTTTAGGCGTCACGCTTTGTTGGACACGTCAAGAGTCCTGTATCATGTATATATATATATTATAATATATATATATATATATATATATATACATATATATATATACATACATATATATATATATATATACATATATATACATACATATATATATATATATATACATATATATGTATATAATATATATGTATATGTATATATATATATAATAATATATATATATATATATATACACATATTTACATAGACACATATACACTCACATATGTGTGTGTGTGTCTGTGAGTATCATTATCTTCGTATGTACCTGTGTATGTATGAATGAATACATTGGAATATGTGCTACTGGTTACTCTAAAACAAAGGAACATACCTAATCGTAGATCTATTCAATGATGCTTTCCATACTGCTTAAAGCACACCACATCTCACCTATGCTAATATATACACATACATAAAGACATGCAAACCTCAATACAAACTTATATGAATGATTACATGCCAAAAGTCAAATTGTAGAATCCGCTTTACAATGTAAAGTTTACCAAGAGACTTACTTAACGTATGTCTCTTGTGAACTCGTTTTGTAACATTTTACATCTTTAATACTATTTTTTCCGTGCGAAAAACTGCAGCGTCTGGCGTTTAAATAACAGACCAATGTTATGGACGTGACACTGGTGATGTTTACATCGTTAAAAACATTAGGATGGCAACCTACTGGAAACAGAGGAGGAAAAGTCCACACATGTGTATACTAGTGCAGGGGGCAGCACACAGCAGAAATCATAGATATATAAATTTAAAAGGACTGTAGACAGCCAAGCTGACATAC